>NW_017308107.1:242805-281868 GCF_000935625.1 Nanorana parkeri | reverse complement strand
TGATTTAACATCACTTAAAATGAAACATTAAAAATGAAAAACTCCTTTATATTGACCTGTGCTCAGGTGCAAGACTGTAGCCAATTACCGTTTCGGACGGTGCAGTGCATTGTGGGATGTTCATTTCAGTACAGCGTTGTATGACAGAATAAATGTCAGTCAAAGTACCACAGCGGTAAATACTGAAATATGGCCTGGCCAGGAAGGGGGTGTAAACACCTGGTCAGCAAGTGGTTAAAAAATGCAGTGTACGGTATTAAAGCACACACAATTTGGTAGTAAAGAATGCAGCGCACAGCATTAACACAAAGCATGGTAGTAAAGAAAGCAGAGCACGGAATTAATGAATGGAGAGCACGGTACCAAAGAACGCAGAGCATGTATCAAAGAACGCAGTGCATGGTAGTAAAGAATGCAGAGCACGGCATTTAAGACCACAGAGCGCAGTAGTAAAGAACGCACTGTTTGATAGTAAATAATACAGCACATGTTATTAAAGAATGCACAGTTTGGTAGTAAAGAATGCAGCGCACAGTATTAAAGAACACACAGTTTGGTAGTAAAGAATGCAGCACACAGTATTAAAGAATGCAGCACACAGTATTAAAGAACGCAGAGCATGGTATCAAAGAACGCTGGGCATGGTAGTAAAGAACACAGAGCCCGGTATTAAAGAATGCAGAGCACGGTACTAAAAAAAGCAGAGCACGTTAGTAAAGAATGCACAGTTTGGTAGTAAAGAATGCAGCGCATAGTATTAAAGAAAGCAGAGCACGGTATCAAAGAACGCAGAGCATGGTACTAAAGAACCCAGTACTGTTCTATTACAATACTTTTACACAACACGAAGCACCTGGAACATTATATAAAGACAAAATCTATACAATTCTCAGCGTGACAATATTTATTTATATTCAAAATATTTTTTTTTTCTCTGTACTGTCATTCATTCTTTATTTAAATACAATTTACTGTTACATATATTTTACTCACCACTTTGAGGCAGTCACAGGTCACTGTGCATCCCAGGGGTTCACTTTTGGGGGGGAGAATTCACAAAGTCCCTGCACCCCAGCCTTTCATCTTCCTCCCTCTGCTCTCGGTGCTGCTGCAGGGGCACAGCCGCATGAGGGGAGAGGGTTCTCTCCTACCTCTGCTGTGGCCTGAATGGCAGGAAGTGGAAAGCCAGGGTCCAGTCGATGCGACCCTGGTAGTTCCGCCCATGTGTCAGTCTGCACCGGGCAGCACCCCCTCCCCGATGCCGCGCCCGGGGCACATGCCCCCTCTGTCCCCCCTAGTCTTGGCTTGGCCTGTAACTAATGGTGTCCTCATTTGTGTTCCCATGAAAGCATGATTTATATTTTAAGCTCTTCTTAAATAATAGAAACCTCAACTCACCCCATCCAGTGATGTAGTAAAACTTCATTCTTCTGCCTTCGCTCATGTTGACTGCAACAACTTTACTCCACAATAGTAGGCCTTCAACTAACATCCAAGCAAAGGCCGCCATAAAAAACAGATGAAGACAAGCTGTAACTGTGATGCAGACAACCTAATTGATAGATTGAATAAACACATCTCAAAGTTGTTGTCATAGATAATATAACTGAAATATTGTCTGTAAAACCTTGTACAACCATACTGTGTATTGCAATTATGAATAAAATCAGTGTCAATGTAAGGCATTTTTGACACACATATTAATATACACTAATAAAAATGAGTAAACCTCTCATGAGGGAGAATGGATCCCAAAATCACATACACCTCACAATAAAGAGATTTCAAAAGAATGAGGTTTGATAAATTTTTAGGGGTTTTCATTCTACAACATGCTGAACCCTCCTCTACTAGGAAAGGTAAGCTGTATTGGGCAGGATGGTTTACTCCTCATTCACCAATATATGAAATAAGCATATTAAAAAAAGTGGGTCCTACACTTGGTCTAACTTTCAACAAAAACTTTTTTTAAACCTGGAAAGCAATACTGTTAATGGAGCAAAACCTTGCTACAACTTTGAATTTTTTGACTTAATCAAGGAAGTAACCAATGACAATCTGGGAACTGGAACATGAAAATCTCCTAAAATTATTTTCTTCTTATGAGCTTCCGGATGGCACCAACAACAAGTTTGAACTGAACCCAAGCTGCTCGCAGTTCAAGAAAATTATGATCTATTGTGATCATGCGCTGCCATAGCAATCATTACCAGTCATACACTTTGTGGCCTCTGGACTGTGGTCAGATGGCTTGGAAGGGTCAATCATGTGGGTTTTCTAATGTACCAGACCCTTTCCTAAAAAAAGTTAGGGTAGCTTTACAGAGGACATAACCTTAAAAGTGCTTCCTTTAACATACAACCTAGTTTTCTAAATTGATTCTTAATAATCCTCCAACTTTCCAGTAATCTATCTACCAGGTCCACCACAGGCCAAACCCTGGGATGAGAGAGGTAGCAAACCATTTGGTTTTGGTGATCCTGGTGGCAAAGTATTCTTTGAGCCTTCCTGATAACAAAGTGACCAAATACCACCATCTGTCTAGGTCTTTCTGCCTTACGCTCTCCACCCCTACTAGATAGACTGCTGTTAGGGGGTAGCAGAAACATCTAGGGCAGACATTCACATTTTTAATCAACCTGACAAATGTGTTTGGGCACTTAAACAGAGGACTAGTCTGTTGTTAGGGGGTAGCAGAAACATCTAGGGCTGCTGTTAGGGAGTAGAAGAAACATTGAGGGCTGACACACTCACATTTTCAATCAACAAATTTGTTTGGGTGCTTCAACAGAGAACTGGTCTTTTTTATCTAAAAAACCCTGTCACTCTAATTACAGTACCCAAGATCCATGCCTAACAATCCTGAGTCAACCCTCTACTTGTGATGGTCCGAACACGCCCCTCTTCGGTTCAAATTCGAACTTTAGAACATGGAAAAAGTTGGAACTCAAACTCAATGCAAGTCTATGGGGCTAGAACTTAAAAATGGTATGGGGATTTGGGTACTGCCCTGGGGGACATGTACTGTATCAATGAAAAAAAAACTTTTAAAAAATACAGTTTTTAAAAGAACAGTGGGTTTAACAGCACTTAAAGTGAAACAATAAAAATTAAAAAATCCTTTAAATATGGTGCCTGGGGGGTCCCCGTAAACTGCCTGTAAAGTGGGACATCTGTACAATGTACAGAACTTGCTGCAGCAAAAATGACATTTGTAAAGAAAAAAAGTACACTTAAAAAGAAAAAAAAAAAGTGTGCGGTTCCCCCATACAAACAATACCAGAACCTTTAGGTCTGGTAGGAATGTAAGGAGGGACCCCATTAAAAATGGTTCGGTTCACCCTCAAAGTCATACCAGGCCCTTAAGGTCTGGTAGGAATTTTAAAGAGGATCCCCACCCCCAAGAATTGGTGGGGGGGGCGTGTGGTCCCTGTGACGACATGGTGATCCGTTTATGAGTTAAATGTGTATTGGTGTTGGGTTATGTTTAAGTGCGTTATAATATGTGAAACCTGGTTATCAAAAGACTGTTAGCACCATCCCTTGTTGAAGGAGCTCAGGATAATGACATTCTGGTATTAACTCTGCATTATTAGTGACAATTAGATCTAAGATGGCATTTTTTCTGGTAGGAGTCTCCACCATCTGGTCCATGAAATTGTCGCGCAACATGTTTAGAAATCGCCCCGCCTTTGCCGAACCCGAAGTTCCATTGGCCCAATTTATATTATACTATATTTATTATAGTTTTATCTGATCACTTTCTGTATAAAAGGTTGCACAGTTTCTTAATAAAGCAGAGTTTGTTTCACCCTACACTCGGTCTCGGCTAGTGACTGGGGAAACTGGGAGCTAAAGATCAGAGGGTTGCAATATCTTCTGAGCAAGGAAGAATACAGCGGCGGACATACTCATCCTGAGTACAGGGGTCCGTCACAGTCCCCCCTAAAGTTCCATACCAGACCCTTGATCCGAGCACAGGCCTAGCAGGGGAGCACGAGTGAGCGCACCCACCTCCCTCCCATACCAGTCCACATGCCCTCGGCACTGGAAGGGTGCTTTTCACATCAGGCTACCACTTTAATAAAGGGGCACCCAAATGCAGCCCCCCCCCCTTGTGAATGAGTAAGGGGTACCCCCCTACCCATTCAGGAAAGGGTTAAATACAAATTTTAAAAAAGAAGAGGCCAGACTTTAAAAAAAAATCCTTTATATTGAAAAAAAAACAAAAGACAAGTTTTTGACAAGTCTTTTATTGTTTAAAAACAAAAAATGAAAAAATTGATCCACCGACGTAATCCAGGATCAATCACGACGTCCAGCGTTGTCCACAACAATGACGACTTGACGAAATAAAAAATAAAACAATAAAAAATAAATATAAATAATTTAAAAAAAATACACCCGCCGTCCCGTCTGTTCACAACGAACTCCTACCGCAGAATGGCATTTTGACAGATGGCGGCAACATATAAACAATTGGGCGGAGCTAGCGGTGACAGCTAGCTCCACCCAACTGTTTACAGATGTACGGCATCTGACAGGTGAGCCATGATTGGGCAAAGCCATCATGACTTTGCCCAATCATGGCTCTTACAGAGTACTGGAAAAGGCTTTAGCCAATCAGGGGTTAACAAGGCACTGTGTGGTGCACAGTGCCTTGTGGGGCGTTTGGCAGGCAAACAGCCCGCAGAAGGCCGTGACAGTTCGTGTGTTCGCCAAACACACGAACTGCCGATGTTCAAGTCGAACTCATGCTCGATTCGAACATCGAGCCCATCCCTGAGCCGCGTCGGATGCGGAGGGCGGGTGGCTGGCCGGGTGCAGGTGGCAGCGGCCGTTCGCGATGGCATCAGAGAGGCCCGGGGGGCAATTGCCACCCTGCCCCCCGGCCAAGTCCGCCCCTGCCCTACCCTCTACATCTTTGTCTTCTGGATGAGATGAAAAGTCCTTAAGATTGTCAGTTTTCCACAGTGTTGCATTTTGCCCTTCCAGATCTCTAATGCAATCTTCCAAAAGGGCAACATGATCACTTCTATCAAAGCAAAATTAAATTGGAACTCTTGCTCCACTTGCGCATACACGTGACACACTGTGCACCAAACAAAAACTTGAACCTTACTACAACTTATTATTCCAGGTAAAATAAATAACTAAACGCTAGGACAATATTTTAATATAGTGCAGTGTATCAGTCCTTAAATGCAGTTGCTGCTTTCATTTTTCTTTCCAGACTAAGAACATTTTCAGCAGGTACAAAAAATACCCGTTGATCTTGCCAGAAATTCAGTGTTCTTTTAATTTCCTGTGAGCTGAAAAGAAAGCAAAATAATTGTATCTCTCTTCAATAGACCACCAATCTTACTATCCCCAATGTATTGGAAATAAACAAAAATAAAATAAACAGACATGTTTGAAGTCCAACTTGGCTGGCAACTATGGCTCCCTCCATAGGCACAGAGGAGTGAGCATAGCCACCCACAGACAGGAAATGTGTTATGTACAAGTTTTCCAGGTGAAAATAAAAGGGAAATAAGCCTGAGAAAAGAAAACTAATACAACCCCCACATCTAAGAACTGGTAAACTGCAATATACTACAGTTTTGTTTTTGGGTTTAGATACAATTTAAACGGTTCATATATTACTTGATGTTTTACACACTTGTTTTTTAATTTTGCAGTTTAATCTACTTAAGTCACAAGCCACTTCTGTGATCAAGTTCCTGTTTGACTGGCACAGTTCCTTTTAAAGACCTTACACATTTAACCCCACACCTTAATCCATGCACTTAGAAGAAATGAAGAATAAAACAGTGCTATAAAAAGTGATTTAACTCTTTAATGCCCAGAGGTCATTGATGCCTAGATGCCCACGCAGCATTATACCTATAGCACTGCAGATGGACACTGTTGCTTGAGTTGGCAGTGTTCACCTGCAAGCTTGAGGCTTGCATTTGTTTTCAGTGACACCTCCAGTTTGCATGTGATCACTATGTCATAGTTGACCATTCTGATTGGGGACCTGAGATTAAAGAACTCTTGACCCAAAAATAGTCAATCAGCAAACAAAGTAAAACAAAAATCAGCGCAAATCCTGTATTTTTAAATTAATTTCGTTGAATCCACTTTGTTCACACACCACTTATGTCAGTAAAGTAACAGTTTGAGTTACACAATAAAAAGAGAACACATCTGCTCTAGAACTCAGTACAAAAATAATAAATCTCTGAATTTTATAAACACTTTCTATCTTTTTTTAACTACATTACTAACCTCATTGTCTTTTGCCATGTCACTGAACATAAGCAGTGCTTCTGCTGCAGCAAGAGCAAATATCAGATTCTTGTGAACAGTTGTCCTCTCTGATATTGGAACCCTGAAAATAAAAAGAGTTTTAGAGATGTTGCTGTATCGACCCTAATAAACTGCTGCATCATAATGAACATATCATCTATAGTTCAGACATTATTTCCTATGCTTCTTGCTTGCTTGGACAAATAGAGGGTTTCCTTGTGAGATGATATTGTTTACATTTGCTTTGTCATGTGAGTATGATGGAACTCATTTTTTTTATTAACAAGAAATGGAAACTTTCTATTTTGCAGGTTAAAGTTTATTGTTCTATTAGCTATAATGAAATCAAGTGGGTAGTTACCCGACAACAAGGAAGAGAATAAAAGTCACTACAAGAGCGCATAATGATACTCCACAGCCAATAAACGTCAAGGTTCTCAGAATCCACTCTTCTTCTGTATTTCTCTGCATAAACATGAAGAAGAAATCTATTAATTATAACAAAGCTTAAAAAAGTCAGCTATGAGCCCTCATCCAATCTAGAAGACTTAAAAAAAAACATATCAAAGATCATTGTATGCAGTGGTAAATATACCTTGAATAGTGCCATAGCAACAGGGGTTGCTGAGATAACCCCTACAGGCACATGACCCCTGAAAACCAGTTATGTTCTCCATACAATAATGTTTGTTTGTTTTTTGCAATAATTACAAAAAAACTTTTTAGAGCATTATTGGTTAGAACAGTGCTACACGAATGCAGGACTTCTAAAAGGGCCTATTTTCACCACTATCGGGTAAGAACACAGTTGTGATGTAAAAACATGTCTCACATGTAAATCTGTAAAGAGAACTGAATAATATGAACTGCTGCAAATGTTTTGAGAACCATAGTCCTTACTAAAGCAAAATACCCACTATAGTTTACTTAGTTTACTTAGTATACTTTTTAAAGAAAAAAAAACTGTGTGTGGTCCCCCTCCCAAACCATAACAGACTCTTTAGGTCTGGTGGGAAAGTTTGGAGGGACCCCATGTAAAAAATAATAATAATAAAGTGTGGGGATCCCGCCAAAAGTCACACCAGGCCCTTAAGGTCTGTTAGGAATTTTAAGGCGTGGGGGGAAAACGTGGGGTCCCCTAAAATTCCCAACCAGACCTTTTGATCAGGCACAGGTCTGGCAGGGCAGGAAAGGGGGTGGGGGGCGAATAGGCATCCCCCCCACGCCATACCAGGCAACATGCCCTCGGCACTGGAAGGATACTTTTCCAGGGTCTCCACTGGAAAAGCACCTTGCCCTCGTGCCGAGGGGGACAAGGGCCTCTTCCCCAAAAGCCCTGGGGCATTGGTTGTGGGGGTCTGCAGGCAGGGGGGCTTATTCACATCTGGGTAACCCTTTAAAAAAGGGGCACCCATATGAAGCTTCCCCCTTATGAATGAGTAAGGGGTACCCATTCACTAAAGGGTTAAAGTAATATTTAAAAAAAAGAGGCCAGACTTTTAGAATAAAAATCCGTTATTTGAAAACAAAACACAACAAAGGATTTTCTAAAAACAAAATCCCAAAAATGGATCCACTAACGTAATCCAGGGTCAATCACAACGTCCAGCGTTGTCCACGACGATGACGACTCGGCAAAATAAAAAATGTAAATAATAAATAAAAAATAATTTTTAAAAACCTGACGCCCGCCGACCTGTCCACACGCAACGAACTCCCGACATTTTGACAGATTTCGGCAAAATATAAACAATTGGGCAGAACTAGCGGTGAAATCACCGCTAGCTCCACCCAACAGTTTACATGTGTCTAGCACCTGACCGTCTGCCCACAGGTCCTGGAAGAATCAAAACAAATGGGCCCGAGCCAGCCATGATGTCACGGCTGGCCCCGCCCAGTTGTCATTTAATGACAGCCCAGTGTCTTCAAATAACCTGAGGACGCTGGTCTGTCATTAAAGGACAACAACTTTGGGGAGCGAGCTGTGAGATTACGGGTGGCTCCGCCCAGCGGTCATTTGCATGGAAAACGGTCGGCTTTGGCCGACCTTTCTCCACCTTCGGCGGTCACTACGGCTCAGCCGAAGCCTGCTGTACTTCAGCTCCTTTCTTACCACCTCCCATTCATGGCCATTTGTGAACGGCTGGACAGGAGTCTTGTGGGAGCGGGAGGGCGTCTTAAGACGTCCTGCCCCTCCCCCGGCTCAGCGCGCACACACGAGCGGGGAAACTGTCAGCATGTAAACAACCAGTGATGGCTGTTTACATTCAAGCGATGGGGCGTCTCTAGAGATGCCTGATCGCTTGCAGGAGCTGCGAGTGTGCGCCCCCCCCCCCCTGTACCTCCGCCGGCGCCGCCACTGCCGGTCCCGAGATCCACTGTGTCCAGTGCGGCTGGAACCGGCACGGTGACGCTCTGTGGAGATCAAAGAGAGGTCAGTACAAGATCTCCCTTTGATCTCTTCTCTGTCCCTGAATGAAGGAAGTGATGTATATTACATCACTTCCTGCATCCAGTGTCACTCTCTGGTACAGAACACCGGTGAGAAGCTGATGAAGCAGATCTCTGCTTCATCAGCTTCTCTGGGGGTCCCTAGGTGACATTAGGGATCTTAGAGACGCATGATGTCTCCATAAAGAGGACCTGTAATGTAAATTGGCTATCACATAGGGGATTTCTTAGTCCCCTATATGATAGCAATAAAGTAAAGTGTAAAAAAAAAGTAAAAAAAAAAACTAAAGCATAAAAAAAAAGCAAAAAAAATAGTCACAAATAAAAAAAAGTAAAATAACACAATTTTTTTTAAAAGTCTCCCGCCCCCACACACCGGTGCGCCAATGTGAAAAGACGACGATTCTGCCTATTGTGCCGCACATATGTGCCGTTGCATATCGCTGCGAATGTCGAAATGAGAACAATAATTTTAGGGCCATTCATTTCTGATAACACTATACTGATGAGCGGGAAAAGCTTTTAAAGCGTCACCTATGGCCAATTTTGAGTGTGGTCGTTTTCTGCGATTTCGCAGGCGCGCATAATTTTAAAGCTTGACATGTTTGGTGTCTATTTACCCGACGTGAACCCGTATTTTATATTTTACCAAAATATTGGGGTGATAATACATGTTTCATAACATTTCATAGGGAAACAGGTTTTTTTTTTTACAAAATTTAGGGTACTTTTTTGTTATATTGTATATATTGACTATTAATTTTCCTTACCTGGACGTCATACACTTGCAAAAGGATAGCAAAATTTGTGGTGTGATTACAAATACATATGGTTGAATCATCAAGGATATTTTTGATGGTACATCCAGTAGTGGACCAACTTCCTCCATGTTTTTTGAGGCCACCTAACACCGTGGTATTGCCTCACAATGCCACAATATATATATATATATATATACAAACACACAGTACTGTGCAAAAGCTTTAGACGGGTGTGAAAATATGCTGCACAGTAAGAATGCTTTCAGAAATAAAAAAAGTGTTTATTTTATCATTTAAAACAGAAAGTAATCCAAATGAAATCAATATCTGGTGTGACCTCTCTTTGCCTTCAAAACAGCATCAATTCTTCTCAGTACACTTGCACACAGTTTTTGAAGGAACTCAGCAGGTAGGTTGTTCCAAACAACTTGGAAAACTAACCACAGATATTCAACCTCAAATCCTTCTGCCTCTTCATGTAATTCCATACAGACTCGATGTTGAGATCAAGGTTCTGTGGGGGCTAAACCATTACATCCAGGACTCCTTGTTCTTCTTTACACGAAAATAGTTCTTATTGACATTGGATGTATGTGTGGGGTTGTTGTTCTGCTGCAGAATACATTTGGGGCCAATGACACACCACCCTGATGGTATGGCATGATGGATAAATATCTGCTTGTTTTTCTCAGCATTGAGGACACCATTGATGCTGACCAAATCTTAAACTCCATTGCAGAAATGCAGCCCCAGACTTGCATGAAACCTCAACCATGCTTTACTGTTGCCTGCAGACATTATTGTACCACTCTCCAGCCCTTTGGTGAACAAATGGCCTCCTGTTTCTCTGAGCCCCAGTTCCCATGTTTTCGTTCATAGTTGAGTCCCTAAGCCTTGTTTTTACATTGGAGGTATAGCTTTTTGGCCGCAATTCTTCCATAAAGACCAGGTCTTTTGGCCAGACCTCCACAGACAGTAGACAGGTGTACCTGGGCCCCACTGGTTTCTACCAGTTTGTTGCTGATGGCACTGCTGGACATCTTCCAATATTGAAGGGAAGTAAGCATGATTTGTCTTTCATCTAGATTAAGTTTCCTTGGTCAACCACTGCCCAATTCTTTGTGCTTCTTCAAAAGAGCTTGAACAGCAGATATTAAAACCCAAGTCTGCTTGGAAGTCTTTGCCTTTGAAGTCTTTGAAGTCTCCCGAATGGCACAGATCAAGACCGGGAGCGAATCGTGTCACAAGAGATACCTGGGAGGTATATATGGTGTCTAAATATTTTTGTCTATCACTTGTCATTGAGAGGTGAGGGACTCGATGCTGCCGATCCATGTTTGTGCCCCAGTTACATGGTGCAGTGTCTTACTGACTATTGTGTTTATTTTGACACTCATTTGCAAAGTTTTGCGTTATATTTCTTTTTTTTTTTTTGTTCATGATGTTTTTTCTCTGAGCTACCACCACAAACACTTATTTCGTAGGTCACTAGGGGGACACTCCGCTTTTGTCTGCCATAATAGTCCTCCCTTGGCGATATACTCAGTTGTACGTGATGGCGGCTC
Organism: Nanorana parkeri; assembly: GCF_000935625.1. Taxonomy (NCBI): domain Eukaryota; kingdom Metazoa; phylum Chordata; class Amphibia; order Anura; family Dicroglossidae; genus Nanorana; species Nanorana parkeri. Next base: position 270,797 of record NW_017308107.1, on the reverse strand, counting down.
CATGTATCGCCTCGGGGACGACCTTCACCTATGCCATATAACAGCCCTTCATCTAAGGCCCCTCTCGTCAAAATGGCCTTGAAAATATTATCCTTGAATGTCAAGGGTCTGAACCACCCGGCCAAACGGTCATTGACATGGAGAGAGGCCTTAAAAACAAATTCTGACATCCTGTGCGTCCAGGAAATGCATTTCCATGAAGGCTACACTCCTAGATGCACCCACAGATCTTTCCCTCGCGTTTTTATATCCACTATGCCTGGTAAAAAAAAAGCAGGGTGTCCTGGTTGCTATATGTGATACAGTAGCCTTTTCTCTAAAGACCTCAATTATAGATACCATGTGTTGCTATGTTATTTTGGTGGGAACGATTGACAATGTTATGTATACATTAGTGAATGTTTACGTGCCTAATTCTCACCAATTGCGTTTTCTAAACAGACTAGTTGGCAGGGTGGCAAAAGTCCAATTGGGACATGTTATATATTGTGGCGATTTCAATTTGATTGTAGATCCTGCCATGGATTGCACCACCCCCCGAGCTCGATCCCCCTCCAATTCCTTATATTCATTTATGGCAAGGGAAAATCTGTATGATGTCTGGCGTTGCCACCATGCCACTCCTCTGTACACAATTCCTACTCCCGCATTGACATGTTTTTGGTGTCCCTGCCCCTTCTACAGAGAGCAGTGCAATCGTCTATACACAGCATTACGTGGTCAGATCACGCCCCAATCACCCTACACATCTCCTCTTCCCCTGGGGGTTCTGTCACACGCATATGGAGGAACGATGTCTTTCTCTTCCAGAGGCCTGAGTTGGTGGCCACCTTGACGACCCACCTTTCTGAATTATTTGAGGTTAATGTAGGGATGGTAGAGGACCCCTCGGTCCTATGGAACGCCCATAAGGCTTTTATGCGTGGCATTCCATCCAAGCCGGTGCTAAACTCCGCAGACTACGGACGGCTAAACTTGCCGCCCTATTACACAATATAGAAGACCTGGAGTCCCGGAACATCACCCTGACTTGCTACATGAACTCACTAAACTTAGGTTGGAGCTGCGACTCCTTCTTTTAGACAACCACAACAAATTAATCAATAAACTGAAAGTAAACTGCTACGCTAGCGCCAATAAAGCAGGAGCGTTTTTAGCCAACCAACTCAGGATACCTCACCTCATTCGTCCAACTGTTGGCCAAAAAGTGCTCGATCCTGCGGCCATAGCCGACAAATTTAGAGAATACTATAGCTCTTTATATAACCTGAGAGAAGACCCATCCTCCCTCTATACGTCTTCCTACACTGAACAATGACCACTTAAAAGATCTCAATCAACCTATTTCAGAGTTGGAAATCCTAACATATATTAAATCTTTGCCTAATCACAAATCCCCCGGCCCGGATGGTTACTCCGGATGGCGAATACTTAAAAAACTTTGCAGCACTATTGACCCCACATTTGGCTCCGGTGTATGGGAATGCCGGGCGTATGGCAACTTTCCTGGAGGAAATGTTGAGAGCCACCATTGTCGCTATCCCAAAGCCTGGGAAGGAACCCACCACTCCAGCTAATTTCTGCCAAATTTCCCTTTTAAATACAGACATCAAGCTATACGCTAAAATTATAGCCTCTAGATTAAATACACTGTTGCCGTCCCTGATACACCCGGACCAGGCTGGATTCCTGCTTAAAAGACAAGCCCCAGATGCCACGAGGAGAATAATTAATATTATTAATTAAGCCGACAAGACACGTGTTTCGGCTGTCCTATTGACCCTAGACGCCGAAAAGGCATTTGACAGAATATACTGGCCATACATGGAACAAGTCTTACACAAATTTGGTTTTGTAGGGCCTATCTTTGACACTATAATGGCACTATACTCTTGCCCCTCAGCTAGAGTTTTGATGTCCGGGACTATGTCCGCCTCCTTTTCAATCTCCAATGGGACAAGGCAAGACTGTCCTCTGTCACCGTTAATTTTTGATTTAATGATGGAACCATTCGCAGAGTCAGTTAGAAAAGACCCTGCAATACACGGCTTTGTTTTTGCATATAGACAGCATAAAATACAACTCTTTGCTGATGGCGTGATCTTCATGTTCACGGACCCAGCCTCTTCTTTGGTAGCAGTGCAGCGCATCATCCACAAATTTGGACTTGTATCATATTATAAAGTCAACGATACGAAGTCCCACTTGCTTAACCTAAACATTTCAGCCCCGATGCAAGCGTCCCTGTCCTCCTCTCTACCATACGCCTGGAGCACCAAGGGAATAACCTATTTAAGTGTCACTCTTACATCTCAACCTGATATTCTGTTTCGGTGCTGGGACTTGTAGTCCCGCATATCTGGTGGTATTCTGCATTGCTGTATGATGATTATACAGCAATGCAGAATAGCACCAACTAACGTGAAAATGCCCCCATACTAAACGCAGATACCTTGACTAACAGATAGATTATTTAAGCAACCAAAATCCCATCTGCAGCTCACTGCAGACCATAGAGATACTGGCCACCTAGACCAGTATCTCGCTTTCTGGATGACTTCTCTGCCTGGCTATCCTACTTTCTCTCCTCAGAAATGCCCACTATCATTCTTGGTGACTTTAACATTGCTAATAACATTAACTCCCTGCTTCCACTCAATTTCTTAACCTAACCCCTTCTTTTGATCTAACACAATGGTCAAACACTCCTACTCACTCTGATGGTAACATACTAGATCTTGTTTTCTCCCACCTATGCACTCCTTGCAACCTCTCCAACACCCCTTTTCCCCTCTCAGACCGCAACCTTGTCAGTTTCCGCCTCACCCTATCCCCAACCCTGAATCCACCTACATGGCAGACTGTCACCCAGAGAAACCTTTGCCACCTCGACCCTTCTCTTCTCTACTTTGCTACTGACTACCTCTATGATAAAATCGCACCCCTGTCCTGCCCTGACCTGGCTATTTCTGTCTTCAACAGCTCACTTTCATTCTCTCTAGACACTTTTGCTCCCCTCACTACAAGCAGACTTAGACCACGCCCACTACAACCGTGGCAAACAAAAGAAACCAGACATCTAAAAAGACACAGTCGCGCTCTTGAACGACTGTGGCGAAAAACTAGGCTTCTGCAAGATTTCACCTGGTATAAAGCTGCCCTCCTAAAATATAATTCCTTCCTCCGTGCTGCCAAACAGACTTATTTTGTCACTCTCATTAACGCACTCTCATCCAAACCTCGTCAACTCTTTTCCACTTTTAACTCTCTACTATGTCCCCCACCGCCACCACCCACTAACTCACCTCACTGCCCAGGACATTGTCACTCATTTCAAAACCAAAATAGATACAATTCAGGACCAGATCACCACTGTGCAGTCACCTTCCCCTATTCATGTTCCAGACCCACCATCACACTACTCTCCTCTTTTGACCCGGTTACTCTCCTCTTTTGACCCGGTCACCACAGAGGAGGTTACAAAGCTTCTCTCTGACACCCACCTCACAACTTGCCCCCTGGACCCTGTTCCGGTCACCCTCTTACTCTATCCTACACTCTCTTACTCACATTTTCAATCTCTCACTCTCTACTGGAATCTTTCCCTCCCCTACACTCTCTTACTCACATTTTCAATCTCTCACTCTCTACTGGAATCTTTCCCTCCCCTCTAAAGCATGCCCTGGTGCCCCAATACCCAAAAAAACATCAATGGACCCTACCGACCTTAACAATCTCAGACCAATCTCCTTACTCCCATTCACCTCCAAACTCATAGAACGCCTTATCTACAGCCGCCTGAGCCGCCCCCTTGCTGATAACAACCTTCTCGATCCCTTACAGTCCGGCTTTTGCCCCCTACACTCCACTGAAACCGCCCTCCTAAAACTCACTAATGACTTACTAACAGCGAAACACAATGACCACTATTCCTTACTCTTGCTATTAGACCTTTCTGTTGCTTTTGACACTGTGGACCACCTGCTCCTCCTCAAAAAACTCCACTCACTTGGTCTACAAGACTCTGCTCTTTCAATGTTCTCCTCTTACCTATCTAAGCGCTCCTTTAGTGTCACCTACAAATCTAACTCCTCCCCTCCTCTTCCTCTTTCTGTAGGGGTCCCCAAAGGCTCTGTCCTTGGACCCCTTCTCTTCTCTATCTACACCTCCTCTCTTGGCCAGTTAATAACCTCACATGGCTTCCAATACCATCTCTATGCTGATGACACCAAAATCTTTCTCTCTACTCCGCAACTCACCCCCTCAATGTCCTTGCGTGCCACTAATCTACTAACAGACATATCAGCGTCGGTCATTACACGCTGCCCGGCTTCCTGATTGGCCGGAAAGTTGACTCCATGCTCTCTCATCACAAGTGGGGTCACCGGGGATGCTGCGGTGTCATAAAGTATGTTCGGGGTCACCGGAGATGTGCAAGGTCACCGGGGATGTGTGGAGTCATCGGGAGATGTGCACGGCGTGTCAACAGGGCTGTGTGCGGCGTATCATTGCTCCCCCAATTGAAGATTTTTGTCTGGGGCACTGATGCAGATTGTAGTTTTCATCTTATATTTGTATTGCTTTTTGTATATGTAACATTCATCTGTTTTTGTGGCACATGTGATTGTGTATAATAAGTACACTGGGGGTGACTTGGAATGATTTTGTTGAACATCGGGGGGTATATCAGTTTCACAGTGCGCTGTAAATCACATGATATACATATTTTCCAGGGACAGTGCAGAGTGACCAGGAGATTTATATTGTACCTGTGACTATTTTGTTCTGAGCGATTACTGGAGACAAAATATAACGGATTTCTTTAGCAATCACAACAATCCTCCAACTGTAGTCACAGGTAAAAAAAAGAATCCCCCGCTCACTCTGGACTGCCCAGGGGGTGGTACCACTATGAATATTAATGATGCTCGTGCACGAGAGAAGCAAAGCATTGTGGGAAAAGGAGTTTTTCCACACTCTACATTGCACAAAGAAGTCTGGCAGCCATAAAAAAAAAACATATGGAGCCTGAGAGGACAACTAAAAAAGTAAGTTTTTGTGTTTTTATCCAGGATGTGCATGCCGCCATCATCTCCACACTGTGTGCATTGCTGGCATATTTTTTTTTTTAAATGCCCCTGCAAAGGTGGAAATGTTCTTTAAATTCTAGCCATTTTTAGGGCTATTAAGCTAATTACTGTAATAAATAAAATCATGGGAAGCTGGGCTGTACCATAGAGAACATGTAGCAATGCAAAAAATGTAAAAAAAAAATTACTGTACAACAGGGAGAAATCCTTTAAATAACATACACGGGAGATGCCTTAAAGTTGTATGTGGTATTATTTTACAAGCTTGGCTTACATACAGCAGCAGCATCCCAACCGGATTTATTTCAGTTTGGAAAAAAGGCTTTTTTTCAAGTAGCTTTAGCAGCCACGCATACCTTTCATTAAACAGTAATAGGCCACTTTGGCAGGAAGAAATTGGTCATTAGTTTAGTGTGGCAGCCCCAGTCCTCATTCATGCAAAATTGTCCTGCTGCTGGTCAATTTCTCTAAAGCTCTCATTAAGACTTTAGTGACCACAGATGATAAAGTCTTGTGCAATTGGCCAGCAACAGAACATTTTTAATGAGGTAGAATTTACTGAAATGTATGAGAAAAAGTGTACCACAGGTGTTTTACTACAAGAATTAATAGACCACAGATGACATAGCAAAATTAGACAGCAGCAGGACAATTTTAAATAGCAAGGCTAAACCCAAATTTACTAGTGACAAAGAGCACAGACTGGGGTTTTACTACAAGAATTGCAATACTAAAAAGGATACAGCGACGTAAATTTGGCCAGTAGCAAAACAGGGATAAACTGCCAATGTGTGCTGGAGGCAAAAAGTACAGGCAGGTGTTTTACTACAAGAATTAAGAGACCACAGATGATACAGTAGTGTCAAGTTGACCAGCAGCAAGCACATTTTAATGAGCACAGCTAGGCTGAGATAAAGAGCTTGGGCTAAAGCTTTACTACAATAATTAAGAAACTGCAGGGAATAGTGCAGTGTAAAATTGGCCAACAACAGGACAATTGTAGCTATTGATATTAGGCCTAATTGGTGTATTCCTAACTTTTACTTTATCTATGAGGATAGGGGGTGTGGTGAGTGTAAAGGTCCCCACACACCTTGCGATAATCTAAAGATAATCGCGGGAAATCCCGCGATCGTACGATTATCGTAAGGTGTGTGGAAGCCGTGCGACCTCTACTACTGTAAGGTCGCACGACTTAAAACTTACGGACATGTTTCAAAACCCGCCGAGCATCGTCGTATCTAAAAGCCCGGGGCGCCAGACGCACGACCACCCCCCGTCCCCGCGGAACCGCTGTCCGGCCCCTCAGCCGCGGGTGGAACCATAGGGCATTACAAGAAAGTGAAGATGAAAACGAGAACGAAAACTCTTCAGGACACGCCCCCCATCGTACGTTTTTTAAGTACCTTACAACCATTGCAAGACAAAAGTCTTGTGATGGTTGTAAGGTGTGTACCCAGCCTTCGTGATAAAATGTGAGGTGGTTTAGGTGCACACTGTTGTTGCACTCTTTCAAACAATGCAGCGATGTGCTGTGAACAATAAGCAGCTCCATGAAGAAAAATTCAATAAAAAGTAAATGCTCCACCTTAAGCATCCCAAACCTTAAAAAGACCCATCAACATATCATTTAAAAAAACTAAAGAAAAAAAAAATGCCACACCTGAAAAGCCACACCTGAAAAGTGAAGCCTTGCAGTTAAAAAAAAGTTTAACCTAAAAGAAAGGCCTTTTCAACATAAAACAAAAAATATACTCCAAAACAAAAATACCCCTTGCAACTAATTGTTATGGGTTGCACAGCATGTTAAAGTGAATGACCTCAAGTCAACTACAAAATAAAAAGACCAAAAAGCCCAAATAATATGAACAAATAAAAGGCAGCAATGGGGTAGAAATACAATGTCCTAACTGACCCTAGTGTCCCCCTATGCGCTGCATTAGCTTTTCCTATGTTTTCTATACTACAGCAGACAGTCCACTTACACTGGCTGCTCTGTGCCCCCTCCTTTTATAGTGAGGCTGGCTTATCCAAAATCCCCCTTACTGGCCTTTCTAAGCCCACTGTCCATAGTTCAAAAACCATACAGAGCATTATGGTTAAAAAAAATCCAGGGGAAATCTGCAAATAAATTCAATGTAAATTTTGGACTGAAATGTAATTATTGGGACAAAATCTTGTCAACTGTGGCAAAGTACGGTAACGGTCTAGCAAGGAATACCGTTGTCAAAATTATAGTACCTAAAAGCTTCAGCCTATTAGTTGTGCTGACATCTTATATACCTATGCTTTCTTCAAGTCAAATAATATATTATAGCACTGTAGCATGCACCTACAAAAGCAGGTGAGCAATGACAGCTCCCATATGTCTGTCCTAAAAGGTATACCTTAGGAGAATGTTTTATTATGCCTTGAAATGGATGACACAGAGAGAATTTATGTAAGAGATCTATGTGGTAGCATATTTTTGACATTATGAATGGGCACACTTTTACCCAAATCTAAATCCCATATAGTGAAGTGTGGAGTTTAGTAAACTGATCTCTATTATCTAATAAATAAAAAAATACTATATACATTTTGCAAGAATACGTTTGCTAAGTATGGATTGGAGGACCCCTGGTGGGGATATAGGCATATATTGAAAAACATTTTTAATTTGTTGAAATCTGAAAGTTTCCTGCTTTGTCAGTTTGTCTGGTTCTTAAAATAGAACCAAAGTCAACGTTATTTTGGCTTTAGTGTTGTTTTGGGTCACAGAAATCCAGTTACTAATGTACTCCTGTGACCGTAACTCGGCATATACCGGGCTACTTCTCAACAAAGCCATGTTACACAGTGATATAGTGTGAAATTGTTTATGTTAATGAACATAGATGTGTTACTCAGCTATATAGTATTAAAGTGAAATTAGTGCCTGATTTTGGTGAAATTCTTGTGAACGTGAACATTTATTTTTAAAATTTGAAGAAGAAATCCGCACATCGCCTTTCACCAGTGCAAAACTTGAATCCATAATGCTTGCAGCTTCCATCATGACTGGATTCACCGCCCAGTGGCCACCCACCTCTAATAGGATTCACCCATATGGGCTTAATCGTAGAGAACCTCTGCGACTAAACAAATACGGTGAAAAGCAATAGAGTTGGCAGTGAGTCCTGCCATGCTGGAAGCTACAAGCTTTTTGTATTAAAGTTTTGTACTGGTGAATAGAGGTGAGCGGCTTTCTTCTGTTGGGAACCAATGTTGGATGGTGAGGTGAAGTCTTTTTCTGCCTGTGATCATTAAATGTGGCCACAAAATCAAGTCCACTCATCCCTACTAAAAATGTGTATGTCTAACTTCTACTATAGTGAATATATTTGGGGACTAGTAAAGGGCCACATTACATGATTATCTCCTGCAAAATATCAACAGATACAATCAAGCAATAAAAGTGATGGCTTTAATAAAGACAGAAGTTAACAAACAAATATATTTGTTTTGTGATGAAGTAATCCATAATGTGTATGTTCTATAATAGTTACAATAGTAGCTCTATAAACTTAGAAAGTTTACTCTTGCAATGCATGGCAAATCAATAGCTTTGCTTTAACCCCACCCTCCACAGCAACATACTGTATACTCAACTTTCCCTCACTACCCTGATGCTTTATTTAGCCAACAAGAGCAAAGTGCCACCTAGTTCTTCTGGTTAGGGAGGAGCATGTGACAGCACTGAGCCAATCATCAAGCAATAGTGCTGTCATAAAGGTAGAGCCCATAGCTCTGTTTAAGCTACATCTTGAGAAACTAGTAGAGGAAGGTTTTTCCTGTTCTTTTGCATCTGAATGGAGAAGCAAGGAGATGCTGAGCAGGTGGAAATAAAGTGAACCTGTTGCATTCAGACAGTGATGATTAATACTATAAATGGTCTAAGGTTGTTAGAGGTGTACCCTAGGTTTTTATTCTTAGGATAATTTTGTTTAACCTGTTTATAAATGGCACAGAGTTTGGGATTACAAGTACATTTTTGTGTTTGCAAATGACTAACCATGTAGTATTATACAGTTTATGCAAGATGTATCTACATTACAAGCTGACCTGAATGCACTGAATTTTTTTCCAAACTACATAGTAAATTAGGTCAATTGCTGGTAAATGTGATGTTATTTACTATGGATTACCTGTTGGTTTAGGGTTCTGAGGGTGCAAGGTGCTGTCTTTTTCTTGGTTGAACTCAATGGACATGAAAGTATGAATTGACTTAAGTTAATGTAGTTTGCCATATACTGTTTCTGTAAGACTTTGTTTTGTGACCTGACTACATACTCTCGTCTTGAAATCATTTTCTACCTTTATAAGCAGCTTACCAAATGTTTCTACTCGAGGTTTGCAACCATTACTGACAATGAATTATTGTTTGAGTGTGAAAGTGTGTGAAGTGACCTAAAACAAGTTATGCTGTTTGTTATGCAGTTTTATAGTGACTTACAAATACAAAGGCATTGTTAATGTCTAAAATGTATTGGTACAAATGTTTGTACCAGGCCTTTACCCCAGTGTGTATTATTTTGATCTCCGTTATAACATAATTGCTTTACAAAGCAAAGGAACCTTGACTATTTAGACATTACTGTGATCAATTTGAACTGACATTTAAAAATGTTTATAACAGAAGTGTTCTTCAAATAGCTATTTACATTCACCTGCTGCTTGTTTATGCATTGTGTGTTTGGCAAAGAAAAAATATGTATCTTCTACACATTTTCAAACAGTATCAGATCCAAACTCTGTAGGCTCCATTCACACAGAGCAGTTTTCCACGCGTATTCAATTGTACAGATACACGCTGAACTGCTCTAAACATAAAAAACAATGCATGTTAATGTGTATTGTTCAGACGTTTGCGGCGGTTGCGTGGTACGAAACCATCTGTCCTGCAAAATAGTACAAGCGCGATCATATGGCAGATTCTGCACGTTACAGCTATAGTAATAGCCGCAAGCCTACGGAATTCGCGTGCATGTTAAAGTTTGCACGGTTTCAGATTCTGCTATGTGTGAATGGAGCCTTAGTGCTGCTCTACCTGAGTTGTGCTGTTTCAACAGTGGTAATGTAATCTAGCAGGAAATTTTCCACAAACAAAAACGTTTCTTACTGCAAACCTTTACATGATCTCCAAGTTCTGTCTTTTTTAAAACTTCAATCAATGCCGCAGGGCAGGTGGGGAAGAGGCCCTTGTCCCCACCAGCATGGGGCCAAGTGCTTTTCCAGGGGGGACCCTGGAAAAGCCTCCTTCCAGGCCTGAGGGCATGTGGCTTGGTATGGCACGGAGGGTGGCCGCTCGCTCGTCTGTCCTCCCCCTTTTTTGCCCTGCCAGGCCTGTGCTCGGATCAAGGGTCTGGAAAGGGATTTTAGAGGGGACCCCACATTCCCCCCCCCCCCCATTTTTGGCGGTGGGGTTCCTCTTTAAAATTCCTACCAGACCTGAAGGGCCTGGTATGACTTGAGGGGAACACCATGCACTTTTTTTTTTTACTTGGTATCCCTCCTAACTTTCCTACCAGACCCAAAGGGGGGACCCCACACTGTAGGGTTTTTTTTTTACTTTTCTTTACCTTTTTATTATTTTCTTTACATATTTGTTTCAATGATTTCTTATATTTGTTTTGTTTAAAAAAAATGTTTATTCTGCTCACTACCTCGGAAGTAGCGAGCAGCATTTGTTTGAGTTAAATGGCTGTAAATCTAAATTGTTGTCAAGGTAGAGATGTTAAAATGGCATTATATGTGGACCTAATATGGTGTATATTTCCATTATTTATCTCAATCTAAAGGTGCCCATACACCTTACAACCATCGCACGACTTTCATCCTGCGATGGTTGTAAGGTAATTGTAACCTCGTACGATTTGCCCATCTTGGACAGGCAGATCGTACTTGCGATCATCGCAAGCCCTCCCCGCTGAGGGGAGGGCTTCCGATGATTCCAAAGGCTGTCTGCCCTATAACAACACTAGGGACAGGAAAGCCAGAAGCAAATTAATAGGGATGTAGTATATGAATAAGCAGGAACAGCAGGCAGCAGCAAAAAGATTAAAGGAGAACTATGAGGTGAGTGCTTTTCACTCACCTCATAGTTCTAGCCGACCGGTGACAATGAGACTGTCACAGGTCGGCTCAGTAGATCGGGAGGTGAGCGAACACATACCGGCGTTCGCTCAACTCTCGATCCTGTCACGGGTCTCTGACGTGACAGGGGAGGGGCTGGATTCCCCGCTCCGATCTGCCAGCGCTGACTGGTGGAACGGACGGGGGAGGGGGCGGGTACAGCTGGCTCTGCCTCTAGATAGGCAGAGCCAGCTGTCAGTCACTCAGCTGAGTGCATCCCGCCACAATTCGCGGCGTCTCAGTATACCGCGAGCTACAGCTCGTGCTATACTGAGCATAGGGTGACGGGAGGATACTAGTTTGTGTCCTCCCATTACTCTAAGGAGAACTATGGGGAAAAGCCTTAACCCCATAGTTCTCCTTTAAAGAATAAGAGAAAAAAGGAGTAGAATACTATGGTCATTGGCTGCTTGTTTGTCCTCAAATCGTCCTATTATGAGCAGATCGGAGAGGCAGTGTAAAAGGACATCAGCTGTCATAGACTGGAAGTTGTGTGTTTATGTTGTATATATGGCAGGTATATACCCTTCTTTGCACATTTTATTATTTACATATGTACGATTTTTTAATTATTACATTTTTTTATTGTAAGACTGCCCCTGCCCTGGTGAAGCAAACATGGGAAGGGGTGGAAATGCAAACTGGATACTACCCTTAAAAAAAAAAAAAAGTCCTATGCCTAAACACCATCTTGTCCTGATGCAAAAATAAAAAGGCTGCCTGCCCTTCTACAATGCATGGGGAAGGGCTGGCAGCAGAAAAAGGAGGGAGGAAATATTACAGGAAAGGCAGACACCTGCAAAAAGATAAGTGCAGAATCTTTAGGCCCTAAGATGCCTGCCCTTGCTCAAATCAACTTTCAATGGTTAACAATATATCAGAGAGGCAGTCTGGAAGACCGAATCGACATTGTATATTTGTATATACAAATATTTTACACATTTTAATATTTACAATGTTCATGCTTTTTATTAAAATTTTTGGTTTTATTCATAAGGCGTCCCTGCCCTGGTGACGCAAACATGGTTGTGCCATTAAAAAAAAAAGAAATCTGAAACTTAAAGACCACCCTATGCAAAAAAAAAAATTGATTCCTTGCAAGAGAAAGCAATCAGTTCAGACAATAGCCTTGCAGAGGTGAAGGCTACAATGAATCCCACTTTGTAGGTCAGAGTAGAGAGAGGGATGTGTCTAATATTAACAAAATAAGTTTTTCTGAAGTGCAGAGAAAGCTAGATTAGGCCCTCTTAATCAAGGTGCGCGCGATCAGGGAAAAAAAGCCGTCAAATTACGGCAAGCCGCCAATGGGACTTTGCCAAGCGTTTAAAATATAAAACCTGCCTCATCTCGGCCTTTTGGCTAAAATCAAGTGTAGTATCTGTTCTTATCAGTTTTCGGGGAAGAAAAGCATCGATCCACCGGTACGGAGAGATGCTCAGTATTCCCTGATGTGATTGGTGGGTGCTGGAGGGGCCTCCTTTCCTCCTGGGTTGATTCTGGTCCGGTTATGCCAGGCTTGTGCCCAGTTGTAGGCAGGAGGCTCTGAAGGTGCTAATGCCTCCTGAGAGAATGGATGCGAAGCTTGGTCGAGGCTGGAGGGTTCGGGGGCGGCAGAAGCCTGTGGTGTTCGTGCCCCCTGGGGGTGGCGTCCCAGGGGTGCATCAGAAAATCACTTAGGGTGTGGGACCCCACAAAGTGATTCACTGTGCACTTGGTCACAACACCGCATTGCATTTTTCTGCACTATGCCTCCAAGACAGGCCTTATGGCTAGTCTGGGGCAATTTGTTATGCACTCCGGCCCCTAAGGCCTGTCAGAGTGGTGCACTGGCACTTTAGATTTATTTAAGCACCCTATCCACGTTTGGCACTTTTTTATTTTAAATTTTGACCCACAGATGCTGAAGGTGCAGGTTTCTTCGGGGCCTATTAGTGATGCTGGGAGGAGATTCTGTGCCTCCTACGGGGTTCTCTGTCTCCTCCCACCCAGGAGGGGGGTTTCTCTTCGGGAGATCCCCCCTGCCTAGTACTGTGAGGGACCTGTTTCGGCAGGTCCCCAAAGGATCGGGGTCCACCGGCCTTCGGGTTGGTGGACCAACAGTCTCAACCCCTGTCAGGAGCCTTGCGCCCCGGGGGATCGGGAAGTAGGTCCCTTCTTTGGAAGGACCTTGCACCCTTGTGCAAGTTTTTGTGTGCTGTGATTTCACGGTTGCACTTTTTTTGTTCACAGGGGAAAGTTTGTTTAGACGCACGTCCACGGGCTTAAAAGAAAATCTGTTGAAGTGTAAAACTGGCCAGCAGCTAGACAAGGAAAATGTTTAAGGAAAATAGGCCTGACAGGTGTATGCCTTCATTTTGAATTACATTTTTAAAAAAAGGAGAAAATAACCCACTTAATACTGAAGAATTAGCTAAGTTGTTGATAATTTGAAGAGCTATCAATCTGTTGTTGCAGAGAGATATTGTTCCTTTTAAAGATTGTTTGGTGTACAGATTGTTTGGTGTACAGATTTGTGCAAACAGGAAGGGCACGTAAGAACATGTACCCCAGCACTGCAATTCAAAAAACCTAAGCATAGTTTGTTAAAATAATGTAAACCCAACCACTAAACTCTCATAAGCTGTAACAGCTAGGGATATTGATATAAAGGTCCTTGTTTCGGAACTTTGTGTTATGGGTTGACAACGCTCTTCTCCTGTCTCCCACATCTGTATATAAATCTCCCTGTCACATGCTTTCCCTTAAAGAAAAAAAATAAGCTTCTGTGCTGATGCACATTGCCCAGTAATATTACACTGTTTTTACAAAAAAATGGGCTTAAAAAATTGCAGCCAGCAACAATTAGGAAATGCCCTGTGAAAAAAAACACATGTTGCTGCTATTGTGCATGTGGAAAAGGACAGGCTGTATAAAAATCAACTACAGTATACAACAATTGGGAAACTAGGAAACAATTAGGAAAGCCACAAATATTGCTGAACAACACATAGGCAGCTTGGTTATGCTGCATTATAAGAGGGTGAGATGAGGCAGGTTTTATATTTTAAACGCTTGGCAAAGTCCCATTGGCGGCTTGCCGTAATTTGACGGCTTTTTTTCCCTGCTCGCGCGCATGGGCAGAAAAAACCCACCCGTTCTTTACAGCCTGTTTACCCGATGTGACCCCGTCTCTTATATTTTACCAAAATATTGGGTAATAATAAATGCTTTATAATTCAATATAGGGGAAAAGTTTATTTTTACATTTTTGGTAATTTTTCCTTAATATAGTAAAAACTAAAAACCCCAGTGGTGATTAAATACCACCAAAAGAAAGCTCTATGTGTCCCTAAAAAATGGTATAAAATTCATTTCAGTACAAAAAAATGGCCTGGACAGGAAGTGCATTTAACACCGTGGATTTCAAGTGGTTAATACACATAAGATTGCATTATCTGAGAAACAATAACAACAAATCTTGTACAGTGGTTGGACCATATGTAAGCAGCTTGGTTAGGCTGAAATATAAAAAGGAGAGACAAGGTAGGTTTTACATTACCTCTGGAAGACAATAGCCACAAATATTTTACAATGGCTGGACAGTATGAAATTAGCATTGTTAGGCTGCATTACAAGAGGGAAAGACTCTAAGACAGCTTGTGTAAATGTCAGACAGCCTATATTGCTTCAGGCTTGTCATAATTAAGGATGGGCTCGGGCGTGTTCGCAGCTCCACGTGCCGAGCCCGCCAGGAAGCTGACAGCGTGCAGCGCCAATCACAGGCACCGAGACATTTCCCGATCTCTGCAGCTGCGGACAAGGAAAAGGTCACAGCTCTCCTGAGACTCTGGAGACATCAGGCCACGAACCCAGAGCAACACAGAGTATGTAGCTTCATATTATTCTGCATTACTGTATAAGGTATTGCTGGGATTTGTAGTCCTCTATAGCTGATTGTATTCTACAGTGCTTTACAATGTATTGCTGGGATTTGTAGTCCTCTATAGCTGATGGTATTATTCTGCAGTGCTTTACAATGTATTGCTAGGATTTGTAGTCCTCTATAGCTGATGGTATTATTCTGCTGTGCTTTACAATGTTTTGCTGGGATTTGTAGTCTTCTATAGCTGGTGGTAGTCTGCATTGCTCTGTAATGCATTACTGGGATTTGTAGTCATCCATAGTTAGTGGTAATATTCTGCATTGCTGTATAATTTATTGCTGGGATTTGTAGTCCTCTATAGCTTGGAGTCAGTGACAGATCTACCAGGGTCACAGCTGCAACCGGGCCCTGGCGCTCTACCACTGACTCCAAGCTGTAGAGAGACTACAAATCACAGCCCGGACAGGAGAAAGAGGTCCCTGGCCCGTTGACCAGTGCTATTTCCATAAAAAAAAACCAGCAAAATCCTCAGCACTAGGCCCGTAATGCTCTAAATCTGGCCCTGGTCTCAGGAGGCGATCTATTTAGGCATCACTAAACTTAGTGCTTGTGATAGCTTTTGCCTACCTTGCTTCAGCACCCCTTGTCTTGCTAACCTGTCTTTTGTATTTCTCACATTGCCTGCTGCCTGCCCTGACTTTAGACTGTTTCAGGGACATGCTTTGCCTGCTGTCTGTCCTGACCTTTGAACCTTCTCTGGAATATGCCAGGTTGCTGCCTGTTCTGACCCTTTGGGCTGTCTCTGAATCATGCTACTGCTGCAGCTTGATCTGGACTCCACCAGCCTTGAGACTTAACTACGCTCTGCACGTGACACATTGAGGACCACAGGTAAGCGTTCTCTTTGCCTCCACTTGGTTCCAGGGCTCACCTAGCCAGAAATTATAGCATTGTATCAGGTATCAGAGGATTAGAGGCATGTTAGTCCTCAAGAGAGATTCTGCCACCATCAGGAAATGTGGCAAAGAGGTTTTCCTCCTCAAAGTGCCACATGTTGGGCTCCCTATGGGATGGTGGCAGTGAATCAGCCATTTTACGCTTGTATCGGGTGGCCACCAAATAGTGTTTACTCTTTCATGTCCTAAGTACTGGGGTAATTGTGCAGCCATTTCAGTGTAAAATACCCTTTTCGCCACAATTTCCTGCAGTAAACATCGTCTGTGTCACTGAGCACAACACTGTCCTGCAACAATATCACCCATGCAAAACTCCTGGGAGAGTGGGGTGAAAAGTCCCCCTTGAAACCTACCCTATTTTATCCTCCTCTTTACTGCCAGCCAATGAACCATCCTCCTCTTACTTTTTCCATGCCTTCTGCTCTCTCTCCCTCACAGGGATAGAGGCAGTAGACAAAGGATCCTGCTGGCCCTAGGAAGTCCTCCTCTTCCTCCAGCTGCTGTGCATCCAGCCCATGAGGTCTGTGCTCCAGGAGGTACACAAGAGGGATTGTATGACTAATTGCCACCTAGTTGCAGCTCACTATTCTGGTTGCCTCTTCAAAAGGTGCCAAAGTGCTGCCCACATCCTCAATGATGAGGTGAATAGAACTCCAGCTTCCTAGAGCCTGTCCTTGTAGTGTGCTCATTGATAGCACACTGCTACTTGTGCAGCATGGCCAACATTGAGTTCCAGTGCACGGAGGCGTTATACAAGAGGGTGTTGGAGGTAGTTTGTGCCGGTGCTGCATTTCTCCCAGGAAAACACTTGCTAGGTATGACCACCTAAAGTGGCCACAAACCCCTCTAGCCTGATAAAGGAATGCCTAAAAGCCAATGTACTTAAAAAGGAACTGCTGCACCATCGGGTTGAGGACATGTGCTAGGCAAGCTAAATGTGTGAACTTTCCCTGCCAAAGAGCAGTCAGCAGTTTATTGCCATCATCACACACAACATTGCTTTGCTTCAGATTGTGTGGGGTCAGCTACCTTTTGGCCTGGGCATAGTGTTCCTAGTGCTCTGGCCCAGTGTGGCTCGTGTCTCCCAGGTATACATCTGTAAAACATCATAGCAGCGTTTTGCATCGGAAGTTGCATATGCTCTGATGCACTTGAGTGGGGCTGGTATTTCTGCTGAGGAGGAGAGAAAACAGATGTCTATACTGTCACCAAGGTACAAGACACAGGGCAGCATCACAAGCTCCAGTGGTATGCCCCATTCTGCATTCTTCCCAGGAGATAGCAAATTGGCCCAGTGTGCCATGAAGGATATATAACATCTCTGCCTATGCTTTCTGGACCACATCATGTATACACTGCAGATGACAGACTGATCCAGTGACACAGACACATTGCATTCCACATGCTGGTGCTGGGCAGGGATGGCCTTCTGGGCAAAATAATGGCAGCGGAATACCTGCCACGGGTGCAGCACATCTTTTCTGGTCACTGGAGAGGGCATTTACAGTATGAACACAATCAATCCAAGCATGTGAGGAGGTGTGCTGAAGGAGTGCTGAAGTATTTTATTATACTCCAGATGACATATTCTTAATGCCAATTTTTCTATACACATCTTTATTTCCATCTGCCAAGGTTTCACAATATGACACACAAAATAACATTGAACTAAATGAAAATATGATTAATTAGAGACCAGATATGATAAGTGTATTATGTATGTCTCCCTTAGGAAGGCTATGTCGCCTTGAAGAAGGGACCCTGCGTGGACCCGAAACGTTGGCTAATTGACGCTTTTGACATGTTTCTTCAGTAAATAAGCAAAAGAATTGAATGCGTTTGACTGAGTGCTGGTGATCTCCATCTTTATGTTATTAGCCTGCTGGACTTGGTAGCATAGGCATGTTTGATGTCTACCTGATTTGCATTTTCCCATACATTAGTGTCACTACTTTTTTTGTAATTCCTTTACAGCAGGAATTTTGCATTATGTATAGAGTTTGGCACTGGTGGTCCAATTTAAGGTCAAAACAAAAAAAAGACTTACAGATATGTATTCCTGAGTTGTTGTCCGGCAGAAGGTTTATGACCTCGCAATTTTATGACAGGGCCCAATCTAAAGCCTTTTAAAGACCTGCTAGTGTAGCAGGGGCGGAGGGCCCATGGCCAGAAGGGGGCCCGTCATCCCCCCAGCTCTCCTTTCACCCACTTCCAGCCCCACATACTCTTCAGCTTGTGTCCCGGTAGGCCCACCTATCCCTGCTATCGCCGCTTAAAAAAAGCAGTACCTCCAGGTTTGACATCGGCGGCTGCAGACCTGATCCAGTGGCGTAGCGTGCGGAGGGCCCGAGTGCCAAATTTTTAGGGGCGCTGTGGGGGTCGATATACCACTGCATTCTATATGGGCTGTATACATTGCAGGCGGTATATAGGACACACCACCGGATCACCCCTATCTCCTGATGTGGGAGCTTAGTGTGTGTGACATGCCCCGCCCCCTGGATACAGTGTGGCAGGTGTTCTATCAATCTTCAGCTGTGGCAGCGCTCCAGTGTAGAGGGTGAGTGACTGACTCCATGCTGGGAACTTTACTCTTCTGTTCTTGAATTTGCACTTGCATCACAGTATACGGCTGTACCACCTTCACCTTACACGCATTCTTTCTCTTCATACCCATGCGGGCGGGGCATGTACACTTGCAATGAGACAACAGGGCCTATAGATCTGAAAACTAAAATGCATACTCTTTATTGACTTTATAAATCTAATGGAAGTATGATGTAGTGGCACTCAGTTGATAGCTCAGTCATCTTAAAACCCGGCACACAACTGCGCGTGGCAGGAATGCATGTTTCGTTCGCACGTTTTTCTGCACGTTTGTGTGCCACGTTTGCCATGCGTGCCCATTGATTTCAATGGGTTCATATACACATAAAAAACACGACAAAAAAGCACCATTGGAGGTGGCATGGCTCTTTAAATTATTAGGTAGACTTGGCTACCATCAGGACCCGCTCTTCACGGGACCTCACAGCAGCCGAGTCCGCCTGTTTACACCGCCGCTCGCACAGATCTCCACCGCCTGCACATCTCCCCAGCTGATCCTCCACATCTGCCCCTGCTGATCCTCCACATCTGCCCCTGTTGATCCTCCACATCTGCCTCTGCTGATCCTTCACATCTGCTTCTGCTGATCCTTCACATCTGCTTCTGCTGATCCTCCACATCTGCTCCTGCTGATCCTCCACATCTGCTGTTACTGATCCTCCACATCTGCCCTGTTGTAATCCTCTGCATTTGACCTGCTGCGTCTGCTCTGTGAGACCTTCTGCATCTGCCCCTACTCAGACCATTTGCATCTTCCCCTGCTGAGACTCTCTGCATCTTTCCATGCTGAGACCCTCCGCATCTGTCCCTGCTGAGACATTCTGCCCAAGACATCAGGCAGACACCCCGTAGCAGAGCGGCAGCAGATTATGTAGCAAATTCATATACTTGTCTGTATTTCTGTATAATGTATTACTGGGATTTGTAGTTCTCTATAGATTATGGAATTCTGCATTGCTGTATCATGTATTGCTGGGATTTGTAGTTCTCTATAGATTATGGAATTCTGCATTGCTGTATCATCTATTGCTGGGATTTTTAGTCATCTATAGCGGTGGTATTATTCTTCTGCAACTCACCCAGGATAATTGGTAGAATTGAAGAATCTAGGTCAAAATATCCAAACCAGAAAAATTCTTCCAATTAGCTCATTTTCCAAATTGCCTATATTGGTGTAGATTTTGAAATTCTTATACCAATTCCACAGACCTGCTATTTTCAAGATAGTGAAGAGAAATAAGAATGTATATATGGGTTGGTGGGTGTGGCCTGTATATGGGTGGAGCAAAAGGGGCCCCAAAATCTTGTATTGCCCGGGGACCCCATGTGTTGTCAGTCCACCCTGTAGTGGACATTATACAGTATAACACCTCTGCATTCCACCTAACTTTGTCTGCTTTGTGTCTTAATCTGAGGTGTGTCCTAGTGCGGATTTTATGAAATGAGTCAGCTTCTCTGGCTGCCTACTGCAGACATGAGATTTAAAATTGAACATTTTTTTATCACCGACTAGTGCATTATGGAGAAATGACAGTAACACTGTGTTCAGTATGACCTATCCATTAGCTCCACACAGATTGACGTTTATCAGACCTCATTACTGTCACAGTAGCCTCATGCATACAAATCCAGAATAAGAGAAAGTTGTTGTAGTTTCACTAAGATTCCTACACTGGTTAGAAAGTGGTAAAGGTGGTTTTCAGGGAAAATATATTTATTTTTCAGTTTGTAGCAAATGCAACACCTGAGAGTAGCAGTTCTTGTGTACATGCCTTGTAGAACAGGCTGTCAGAGAATGCTAACCATTTTCAGCTGTCTGATTAAACATATTAACCTAAATGAAATATATATACATACAGAATTGTATGCCATGGTAAGTAAAGTAAAACATTTTATAAAAAATTACTGTTCATTTATTAGAATAACCCCCCCCCCAAAAAAAAAACCCTGCACATGAATTTACCTGATGCTGAAATCCCAAAAAGCACAAATAGGAATCTGGTTCAGCTTTACTGCTTCATTCTGTAAGACAATGTAAAGTGACTTTAGTTATCAGTGCTTCATACTTCCCTTTAAATAGTGTAGATGTTGCATTCATATCAACATAAAGTATAAGATGTTTTAGCATTCTAGGGCTGGACACAGACAGGCCTATATCTCACAGAAAAAGTTGATGGAACATCTCCGCCACAGCACTGACATCACAATGACCCACCCTGATTTTCCTGATCAGTCAACATAAGAATGTGTAGTAGTGTAGTACGTTGCATAGACCTGATCCCTCCTCTAAATACTTTGCTATGTATCACATAGTCCTGACCAAAGTGTTTATTTTTTCGTTGCTGTGTAGTTTTGCAACTTTTTAAATGAAGTTCTACTTAAGGCTTAAACAAAGTGATAGTGCTCTGTTTTACATTCAGTTTTATTCACAGTAGCTCACAGTAATTATGAAATATTTAGTGAGTACAAGGACTACAGGCTATATAGATTGTATACAATATGTAGCCTTAGATTCTATTTAACCAAACTAATATTCAATACAATTTAGCCATGCCCATTTTTACATGTGACACATGACTTCAATGTCTCAAGGTATTCCTCCTTCTCAAGTCTCAGAGTTGGAAAGTATGCTTTTGGGGCAACTCTACACAAAAGACTATAACAAATCATTTTTGTTTGCATCAGGCATAACTCTGAGCAACTAATAAGAATTCCTTTTTCAAAGATAACAAAAAAATCTGTTGTGGTTATGGGGAACAGCTCGATTTTTGCTGCGCCATTGCTAATGTAGGTCCTCTGTGTAGCCTTTGTGCTATGTTTGTTGAAAATAATGAATGCATTTGGGAGAGGTTGGTGTGTCTGTTAATTAATCCTGCAGTGTGCAAATTAGCTTACTTACCTGTATCTTATTTTTGTGCCAGAGGTAATACTGTACAGATGTGCTCAGTTCTTCCTCCCTAGATAGTACGGTTGATGATATAATAGCTGATCCTAGGTAAGTGCTGACCTTCCTGTAGAATGCGAAAAAGTTTATGATGATCATGGTGCTAAGAGGATATGTAGCAAAATCAGTGCACAGAAACAGTAACTAATATCAATCAATGTAATGCTGCCAATCATTCATAAAAATGTTCTGGGCCTATGTACATGGAGGGTGAAATGTAATACTCACCAGGCACTGTGTTAAAAGTCAGCATCTGGCAGTATAGTTTATACTTGTAATAGTAGTACTAATAGCTGAGACACAGGAGGAGGGTCATGTATATAACTATTAGTAGTCTTCTTTTTCAGAGAGCTAGTTTTTATTTGTTTGGATGCAACAATGTACCTCTACATTACCCTATAATTTGGACTTAACACTTGCTCCTTGACACTTAACCTTAGTTCCCAATCAATAAGTGATGGGTGAATCTGTCCAAGTTCAATTTGCAAAGGGTTCATAGGGCCGAGGGAGAAGCGGCCCGGCCGTCGGAGGCTGCGGTGCCGCTCCAAGAAGCGGGTGGAGGAAACAGACAGCGATCGGCGCTGCCGAAGCGGCGGAAGTCCCCCCCTGGATTTCCACTCGCCCCCACGCAATTTTCACTCGCCAATTGGGAGGGGGCGAGTGGAAATTTTGAGCCCTGCCGATGGGGACAATGGCCTCTTCCCCACAAGCCCTGGGGTGTTGGTTGTGAGGGTGCGGCCAGGGGGGCGTATTCACATTGGGGTACCCCTTTAATAAAGGGGCATCCAGATGTGCCCCCCTTGTGAATGAGTAAGGGTTACTTGTACCCCTACCCATTCATTAAATGGTTAAATCAAAAAAAATTTAACTACGCCAGACTTTTGAAAAAAATCCTTTAATTGAAAAACAAAAGACATACTTTTGACAAGTCTTTTATTTTTAAAAACAACTCCAAAAATGGATCCACCGACGTAATCCAGGGTCAATCACGACGTCCAGCGTTGTCCACGACGACAATGACTCGACGAAATTTAAAAAACCCGACACCTGCCGACCCGTCCGCCGCAGAATGGCATTCTGACAGATGCCAGCAAAATATAAACAATTGGGTGGAGCTTGTGGTGACATCACCGCATTGCTTTACCCAATCAGGGCTTCACAAGGCACTGTGCGTTGCGCAGTGCCTTGTGGAGAGCTCGGCGTGCGAATAGCCAAACATAAACTCCTGCTGTTTGAGTCGAACTTTTCTTCGACTCGAATATCGAGATCATCCCTACTCAATATGTAAGTGACAAATAGATAATGAATTGCACCCTCTAATATAAACATATACAGTGGATATAAAAAGTCTACACACCCCTAGTAAAAATGTCAGGTTTTTTAGATGTAAGAAAATTAGACAAAATTAAATACATCTTTCCAATTTTTTGCACCTGTAACGCGGTCTATTACCTGTGCAATTCAATTAAAAACAAACTAAAATCTTTAAAGGGGGAAAAAAACAAAAACTTACAATAACATGGTTGCATAAATATGCAAACTCTTAAACTAATACTTTGTTAAAGCGCCTTTTGATTTTATGACCGCATTCAGTCTTTTGGGGTAGGAGGCTATCAGCATGCCACATCTTTGCCCACTCTTCCTAGCAAAAGTGCTCCACATCTGTCAGATTTTAAGGGCATCTCCTGTGCAAAGCCCTCTTCAGGTCATCCCACAGATTTTCAATTGGATTCAGGTCTTGGCTCTGGCGGGGCCATTCTAAAACTTTGATCTTCTTCCGATGAAGCCATTTTTTTGTTGAATGCTTTGGGTCTTGCTTTGGGTCGTTTTCATGCTGAAAGGTGAAATTCTCCTTCAGCTTTTTAGCAGCTTTTTAGAGTCCTGAAGGTTTTGCCCAAAATGTATTGATATTTGAACTGTTCATAAGTCCCTCCACCTTGACTAAAGCCTCCAATTCCAGCTGAAGAAAAACAGCCCCAAAGCATAATACTTTAATGTGGTTATGGTGTTCTTTTGGTGATACACGGTGCTGTTCATGCCCCAAACATACTTTTTGGAGTTGTTGTCAAAAAGTTCAGTCTTGGTCTCATCAGACCATAATACATTTTCCCACATGCTTTTATCAGACTTGATGTAGGTTTTTGCAAAATGTAGCCGGGCTTAATTTTCTTTTTTTCTAAGTATGAAAAGGCTTCCTTCTAGCTACCCTACCCCACACAACAACAACACCACACATCACCAAAAGAACACCATACCCACAGTGAAGCACTGTGGTGACAGCATTCAGCTGGAACTGGGGCTTTATTAAAGGTGGAGGGACTTATGAACGGTGCCAAATATCAGTCAATTCTAATGCAAAACCTTCAGGCCTCTGCTAAAAAGCTGAAGATGAAGGAAGGAATTGCACCTTTCAGCACGACAATGACCCAAAGCATACCTCCAAATCAACAAAGAATGGCTTCACCAGAAGAAAATCAAAGTTTTGGAATGAATTGTTGCTGTCATAAAGTCAAAAGGTGCTTCAACAAAGTAATAGTTTAGGGGTGTGCCTATTTATGCAATCATGTTATTGTAAGTTTTTTATATTTTTATTTACACCCCCCCCCCTTAAAGATTTTGGTTTATTTTTAATTGAATTGCACAGATAACAAGTCACAAAGGTGGAAAAAAAAATCAGAAGTGAATTTGAAAGGTACAAATAATATCCAAACAGTTACCAGAGCAATCTTCCTCCTGAGTGTATTGATTATTAGTCCTTAACTTGGCCACCTGTTTATATCCATATATAAATGTAGACATTTAAAGCTAACTAGGTTAAGGAAAGTGGATCAATTCCTTTGAGGATTTTATATATACACATAGGGGGGAATTTATCAAGAGACTTGTGCCATTTTTCTGTCCTATCTCTTTAACGACATTTCTTCCTTGTTATTTCCGCCATATTTATCAATGCAGTTAAACCGATGTTAATAAATGTCCTTTTCAGCAGACATGTAAAAACGTTCGCTAAAATGTCGGATCTGCCATCTAGACAGCGGTAACTTACCAAATATAGCGCAAACTGTCACCCACAGCAGAAAGTGTCGCACATACCCGCACGATGCAGATGCACTTGCCTCTCCCTTTGCCAGAGTCTAAAGTTTCCCCTCCAAATGATCAAATTACAGTAATCATACGAACACACATGATTTCCTTGTTTAAACAATCTCCTGACCGCATTAATTAACATTGAAATTAGTAAAAATGTACCCCCTCCGATCCGGATAAATGCAATCAGGCACCGCAAGTAGCCTCTTTTTTCCGTTTTAATGCCCACCAAGCCTTTCATTTTAATTAGATATATGGCTATCCCTTTATTCCTCCGAACCAATTTCCCTTACCTTTTCTCCGATTAATTTTGTCGGGCTGTAAATCGCGCTCCCCGTTTTCCCATCTGTTTTTTGTTGTTCTTTTAAATGTGCACTCCACCTACCGGATCAACCTGTTTCCCCTAGTTCCGCCAAAAATATACCTGTTGGTTCAGCTTCGGCCGCTCAGGCCCCATTTTATTAATAAAAAAAAAAAAAAATTAAATGCATAGTAAAAAAAACAGCTGCAATTCTATTGGCTATTCAAATGTAAATAGCCAATAGCAGAACAGCTACTGCACCTGCCCACTGCAGCTGTCAATCAACCGAAGTGGAGCCGAAGTTCTCCATCAGGTCCACTACTCCGGATTGACAGCACGCAGTGGGCGGGCTCAAATTGCAAGTCTACTATTGGATATTGCATTCGACAATATCCAATAGCAGTCTAGGGGGTGACTCAAAGCCGCAAGCTCACGAAGAGCCACCGGCAGCTGCGGGGAAACAGGGGGGCGGGGCAAATGCAGGACTGGAGGCGCGGCAGACAAAAACGGGGGGTGGCAGCGGCGACACGAAGCGCGGGAAAGATGAAGGACAAGATGGAAGAGGCTACACGAGCACGGCACAGAGGACAGAGGTGGCGGCAGCGGAGGAACAGCATGACTGGCAACAAAAAAGAGGTACAAGGGGAAAAGGCCGGGGATGTCGCTTAGCTGTCTATTCTTCCCACTGGTGCCGGCTGCAGTGGTCTTTGTACCCGCGGGGATTCAGAGGGACACAGAACGCTACAGCCGGCACCAGCGGGGAGAAGGCAGAGGGAGGAAAAAAACAGAAAGGAGGGGGCTGGAGACAGGAATGGAGGGCGTTGTGGGAGGGCGGCCAGGTTCCTGATTAATTAAAGTTTAATATACAGCGGCGGGCGCAGAGTAGGGTTAGATAACATGGGGCAACATTGATTAGGACAGTACTTAGAAGTGATCTGAGGGACTTCCTCATTTGCAAGGGTTTTAGCTGTATTTGCGCCTGTTTACTGACACCGCAAAATGACGCAGTTACTAGTGGGTAGGAAACAAGCGCAGGGAGGATTAAAAAGACACGCAAATGGAAGAAATATACGGTACAAGGAGTTGCGCAGCAAATGATCTAGAAAAGTAGCGCAAGTCTCTTGATAAATTAACCCCCCCCCCCCCCCATTGTATTTAATACAAACTTTTATTTTTAATATTTTTTAGGTTTGCTATCATTTTATACTTTTTTGGTTGGTGTATATATAGTTTATAGATATTTTTGCATGTATCGATGTCCACTTGTTCATGTTGGAAAGGTAGATCAGTGCAATATTATCTATAACCCCTTGTTAATGTTCTAAGCGTTGATCAGTACAATAGTGTACATGCTGTTTTACTTATCTGCTCCCTCCAGCTCCCTCCAGGCTGCTGAACTGGTCAGGTATTGCTCATGTAACAAATTCCCTTTAATTTGTACTGAACATTTTCCTCTTTCTGTTTAAACCTCAGCTGAAAACTGTAGGTGGCATGTCCTTGAGAAAGCAACCGTTATTTGTGAACTGCTTAGGTTCCTTAAGATCAGCAGAGTACATCTAACTGTTGAAATTATGTTTTTGCCCTTGAGGTTGGACTGTTTCTACTACCTCTAAACCTCCTTTATCTCTCAATAGATATAGAAAGTGTTTTGTGATTGTGACTGATTGTTATCAACAAGTACTATAAACTGAGAAATAAATGGTAGGAATTTTACAATTTTTTGTGATGTTTTTAAGCCGAAAAGGTAAAGTGTTCCATAAGGATGTAGTTACAGTAGCCTCATTTCTGTGTTTGTACAACAAAATGTCACTATTTCCCTAGTGCTTGCCCGCTATATAATGGACAAAAAGATCTGAAATTGTACCCTCTAATATAAACATATACATCAACAAAATAAATGATATATACTGTATATGTATTGTTGTCCCCTCGTTCATGTTGGAAAGGTAGACCAATACAATATTATCTATATCCCCTTGTTAATGTTCTAAGGGTTTATCAGTGCAATATTTTGCAAACTGTTTTACTTACCTGATCCCTGCCAGCCCTCCAGGCTGCTAAACCAGTCCCTGCAGCCTCTTTTCCCGTTCACTAAGGGCTGCTGCCATCATCAAATATAATGCAGGCTCCATAGCCCTCCATTGTACATGAGGATGTCATGGGACAGTCTAGTCAATGGAAGAAGAGAAGAATGACAATGCTGGGATCAATTAAGTAATAAAACTTTTTTTCCTGTCCCCTGGGCATAAATGAGCAGTTAACCTTGACAGTCTGGGGGTAGCCCCATTGCAAAGGAAAACATTTAATTTCCCTGGAGTTGGGCTTTAAGGATTTTACATTAATCAGTTTTGTTCTTGCCTTCTTATTTCTGACAAGCACCCACAAGGACTTTTTGACCTTTCTTATAAATAAGAGGTAATCTTTTGCTGGTGAGTGTACCTGTGAAAGAATTGGTACATAGGTGGTACACAGAGGTGGACTGAAGGGAAATAGCACACATTTGTTTATATACAAGTCACAATCAATTTGAAGTAGTTGGTGTATGAAACCTACAAGGCCCCTTTCACACAGCATGGGTCAAAAAAACTGAGAGATGGACCTGATTGGAAGCCTGATGTTAGTGTGTGGGCAGCCCTGGCTCTGGCCAGGCCCAGAAAAATAAACAGATCAGAGATCTATTTTGCCGGACCTAATCATGCCAGATTGGGGCTAACTGGATGTAAACGAATGCCCGTCCTTTTAAATTCAACTGCCCATACACTAACATGGGTGTGATAATTCAGTTCTTTCTTGTATCGCTAGATGGAGAAAAAAAGTGCATGGACACGGATATCACAATGGAGACATATGTTCCGGATCCACTCTTGATTGGACCATGTGAAAAGGGGCCTAAGAACACACGTTGGAAGTGGATTGCACTGGGAATAGTTTGGATACTATTTGTATCTTGAAAGAATTTCACAAACTCATTGTTTTATCCTTTGCTATATAT
>NW_017308107.1:232718-242721 GCF_000935625.1 Nanorana parkeri | reverse complement strand
ATATATATATATATATAAATTGCTTAATGCATATGTTTATGTTAGAGGGTGCAATATAATATCTATTATACAGTATATTGGGCAAGATATAATATATGTTGTATTGATCATATACATTTTTTTATATACGGGCAGCTGCTGAAATCATTATGGGTCAGAAACATAGCATTGCATTCAGAGTTTCTAAAATTATGGAGCTGATACAATATATATAAAAGAATCAAACACCATTAACTATATTTTCACAAGAATTGTTACACAGTTGCTCATCTGAGAATTAACTTTATTGTGTACATTTAAGGTGATTTTATAAATGAATATGAACTGGAACTGCCTTTGTCCTACTATTTTGTGGTGTCACTGTGCCCCCCAGTGTCCAGAGCATATGCTGCACAGATGATTAAAAAAAATTTTTTTACCACCATACAGTTGGATTTATTGTAAACACATTACCGGTAAATTGCTTTAGATGAATTTCTAAAATGTTTGAAAATGCACAATTTAACCATGTGAGCTCAGAGTATATATAGCAGCACAGAATGCAATCAATCAATCAATGTAATAATAATAGAAATGGATTTAGCAAAATTGGTGCTTGGTACTGTCTTACTTAAGTATATGCTAAAGCATACTCTTGAAGGGGCATGTTTATGGATGCTTTTTGCAAAAAAACCTATTAATTAGTAGAGAGCGAAATATATTATTCCAAATTAAATCAATCTATTGCCTATGCCATACTTTTTTATCTACTAGTTATGTCAATCTACTCAATTGCCAATTTGTGTTTTGCAGAAATATGTTCTCATAGACTTCAGATTTCATAAAAAAAGATTCTATGTAGTTTGTAAAGGGGCTTTGGTGAGAGGATTTGGAAAATCCTCCTCTTTGATTTGTTAATACTCTGCAGCCTTTATGGACCGGTGACTGCATCTGTATACACATACACTGTAAATATATATTTATATATTATATATATATTTATAGATATACATTTATGTATACTGTAAGATTCACATATATAGGTAGATAGGTGATGAAGGGTTGGTAGTCATTCAAGGTGGTGTTGGAGAGGAATCTGTTTATTAATATGAGGGATATGTGAATTAAGATGATTCTTTGAAATTAATGTTAATTTATTATTACCATATGTTGTGTAGGTTGTGATGCCACTCACCACTGTGAGTGCTCTCTCCAAAAGTACGCTAGAGATTGGGTATGAGGGTGCCTTGATTTCAGAGTCTGACGTTTCAGTACATCCATTACTCACTGGGTCATTGGTTACAACTACAGGTACCATAGCACTGTCCTGAAAAGGTGTGGATGAACAAAAACTGGTCACTGTATTAAGCAGGCTGTAGCAGCTGCTGCTGGGTATGCTGATACTTCAAACAGCAACTAGACAAGCTGTGACAGGAGACCTCTTAATATGGGATAATTCACTGTAAATTTACTTCACATAAAATGCAGTTTTAGAGATATTTCCCAAGCAACATACAAAAAATAAGTTGTGCAATGACGGAGGGCCTGTTTGGCAATAAATTGAAGAATTCAATTTGACTTTGTAAAATGGCAACAAGAGTTTGGATTAATTTATTTATTTACAATAAAACACTTTGTGATGCTTGCTTACATCATACAGAGCATGAGCCTAAATAAAGGCTTGAATCCCCCCAAGCTTTGCCTTTTCTAATAAGATTTTCCACTAGAGATGTTCAGCCACAAAATATGAGATTCTTTGGTTACTCCAGCTCTGTAACTCTAGTATAGGACCATTTCCATGCACACAGCCTGCAAAATGACATATTCCGTTAGGGCTCAGGCTCCAGCCCTGGGGCTTTACAACTGGTACATCCTGCACACTGGGATACTGA
The DNA here is from genome assembly GCF_000935625.1 of Nanorana parkeri. Lineage (NCBI taxonomy): Eukaryota > Metazoa > Chordata > Amphibia > Anura > Dicroglossidae > Nanorana > Nanorana parkeri. The sequence continues at coordinate 240,850 of NW_017308107.1, read as the reverse complement.
GAAAGGCTCAGCTATCATGTCAGATGGGCGAAACATACTGATGACAAATTCTTCAGGGGTTGGCTAGAGAACATGACAGACAGAAGTTCTTGTGTCAAACCCCTCTCACTAAACTCTGGTGCAGACACAGCAGAGCCTGAAAGATAATATGATATTAAAAAAACCCTGAGCACCATATTCCAGAGCAGCATATACTTATCTCCATCCCACACCAGAACTACAAGAAACTGATGAATGGCACCACAACAAGCAGAACAAAATATGTGGCCAGCACACCACATTTATCCTGCAAAGAAACCACCTTTGTTAACAAATATTCAGCATGTCATATTTGTAAAGTGGAAAGTTCCAGGACCACCAAGGGTCCCTTCATCAGGTAAAGTGACACTTTGCCTAATGAAAGGACAACGCAACTTTTCATTGCGTTTTTCCCTTAACACTAGCATTTGGTGCACAACAGTTATGCTGGGCTCAAGGAATTTCAACAATTCACTTTGGAATCTTTCAGTAAAGGTCACACCATTAGGAACAGTCTGGAGAGAGTAAGAAAACCAGGATCTTATCCCTGCCTGTCATGTATATAATGTTCCAGCAAGACTGAGAGTTCTACCTTAATTCACTTGCACACAGGACAATTTATGCAAATAAAAGTATATCACACACTCAAAATTAATTTGCTATATATAGAGGGTTATTCACTGTCGAGATGATTTTGAGAGTCATGAGTGGCTCTGTCCAGTTGTCATTTAATGACAGCACAGCATCCTCGGGTCATTTGAGGACACTGTGCTGTCACTGAATGACAGCCACTGGGCGGAGCCAGCCGCGATGTCACGGCTGGCACCACCCAGTTGTCATTCAGTGACAGCCCAGTGTCCTCAGGTCATTTGAGGACACTGTGCTGTCACTGAATGACAGCCACTTGGCGGAGCCAGCCGCGATGTCACGGCTGGCACCACCCAGTTGTCATTCAGTGACAGCCCAGTGTCCTCAGATCATTTGAGGACACTGAGCTGTCGCTAAATCACAACTACTGGGCGGAGCCGGCTGTGATGTCACGGCCAACTCCGCACATTTGTTTTGATTTGTCCGGGTGTGATGCCACCACTAGCTCCGCCATATTTCTTATATGTTGCCTGCATCTGTCAGAATGTCATTTTGTGGCGGGAGTTTGTCACGTGTCGGTGGGCGTCGTTTTTTTTTAGTTCAACGACTCGTCAGCGTTGTGGACAACGGTGGGCGTCGTGATTGACCCTTGTGAAGAAGAGGCCCTTGTCTCTATCGGCACGAGGACAAGGTGCTTTTCCGGGGGGACCCTGGAAAAGTGCCCTCCCAGTGCGTGGGGCCTGCTATGGTGCAGGGTCCCTTTCCTGCCCTGCCAGGCTTGTGCTCGGATTAAGGGTCTGGTTGGGTATTTTTTTATCTATTTTTGGGGGTGGGGTTTCCCCGAAGCCAGCTGAAGCCAGCTGGTGTATGGCTGATTTTAGCTGATGTACGGCTGAAATCAGCCGTACAGTCGAAGTGAATGGCTGAACTGCGTTCGTCTGGCTTCACTTCAGCTCAGTTGTTCACTCGGTTGCCTTTGGCAGACATACATAGTTCCCTTTCAGACACTGAATTTGGGACTGAGCTGTCTAGTTAGGAATGGCATTCCTTTGACTAAGTCACTTGTTTTTGAAAAATGGCAGTTGGAGGCATTGAGCTCTATAAACAAAAGGCTTCATCAATAGGAGATAGAGGATAACTACCCCGCCCTCTATAACCTGAAGGGAGGTTAACCTCTCTGTGAACAATTTAGTTTTTTTATGCTTTGCATGTTCATACTGTTGCAGCCTGAACCCCATTAATTGGAAGTGATCTTTTGCTCACAAGGCAGTATGCTGTGTGAATGAGCTATGACTGTGTATGTATGTTTGTTTGTCTTTGGCAAGTACAGCACACCACAATGCACAATCAATGGCAATGAAGCACACTGGTGTGAATGAGCCCTATTTTTTATCTTTTTTAATTCTGACTATAATAAATAATACAAAAAAAAAGAAAGTTGATTTTGCCTTAAAATTAAGGACTCTGAAATTAGGTTCCAACCAACTTGCCGATTTTTGTTTTTGGGGTCCAAAAGACAGACAACAGATTGCATCTTGAGGTTTATATTTCAACAGCAGCTCTCCAAAAATTCTTTCATTCCTAAATGATAATATTCAATAAAAACAAAACAAAAAAAAAACAACTTACTTATACTCTCCATCCAGCACCACTCTATCTCCTAGTACTAAATTAGGACCGTGGTCATAAAACAAATGTTGAAATGAGTTAGGATCAACCCATGTGTTCACCACAGCAACCTCTGTGTGACCTGAAAGAAGACATTAATAAGGAAACTCTTTAACCACTGACTATATATATGAAAGTTATTGAATACTATATTATATTAGAGTACTACTAAAATGAAACATAAACTAGATTTTAATAACTATTTGCTACAGTAACTATGATGTAACACAAAAAAATTATTCCTACAAGGCGAAAGGGAAAGAAAGCATTATACAAGGCAATAAGAAATATTTTTTTTAAACCCATGGAAGTCCATGGCATGCCTTTAACCACTTGAAGACCAAGGTGTTAAACCCCTTCCTGTCTAAGCCACTTTTTAATATTCAGCGCTGAGGTAGTTTGACTGACATTTATTCAGTTATACAATGCTGTACTGAAATTAATTTTATATCATTTTTAGGGGGCGCTTTCTTTTAGTGGTATTGAATCAGCACTGGGTTTATTATTTTTTTACTATATAACAAAGAAAGAAAAAAAAACTGTTTTCCCTACATTATGTTATGAAACAATGTTATGAAACATTTATTATTACCCATATTTTTGGTAAAATATAAAAGGTGGGGTCACGCCTGGTAAATACAAGTAAAGATAAAGACACCGGCACTCCAAATTCATGAGCAAACGTCTATTTATTGACGTGCAGCATAGTAAACAGCAACAAACGTTTCGGGGGTCACAGAGGAACCCCTTCCTCAGGCAAAAGCATACAATACAAGTGCACAGAAACATCTAATATATAGTACCACCCTAATTTAAAACACCAATCGCAAACACCTCATGTGGCCACATGACGTCATCGATGACCTCACACTACTCCCAGGTGTATATTGTATAGAGCGTTAGGTTGAGTGGCTTCATAAGCTACATAGTTGTAGCATATTGCATATATTACATAGGGTAACCTTGAGTAGGTCATAGGCTGGAAACCAGCTTGCTGTGGATGATCGGGTCCCAATACCAAAAGTAGCTGATATCCGGATGTAACATTGCGTCCTTAGTCCCGCCCACAATCCGAGGCACCAATGGGGACCCGCGGAAAACTATCATACTCAAAATTGGTAATTGGCGAGGCTTTAAAAGCTTTTACCGCTCATTGGTTTAGTATTAGCAGTGATTAATGGCCCTAGAATTATTGCCCCCACTCCATTAGCAGTAATATGTAACATGTGTGGTGTAATAGTTGTTTTCATACCTGATGCTTATTTACATTTGCATGTGACAGAAAGCTGTTTGTATAAGCCTTAAGAGCTCCCGCAAGTAGCCCGGGCGTGACTTCTGCTCAGATTGCCGCACCTACTGACCTCTCCCTACTGCTAATGGGCTGGCGTGGTCGTGATACTCCCCGTTGCTCATCTAGATACCCATTAAGCAAACCATTATGAAGAAAGAAAAGGCATCCAGATTTATCGATTTTGATGGGGAATACCTTACCTTGCTACCTAACCTGTCCAAACACACACTGGATCAGCAGACAGCGCTAAAACTCCTCCTGACTTTACTGAAGGAGCATAATGTCCCTTATAGATGTGGTTATCCATTCCATCTTCAAATCCAGAAGGCAAGTAGAACCCACTTCATCAGACAGCCAGAGAACATTGCACCACTTGTGGAACTACTGGACACTTTTTCAGCTACCGGCACTAGATGGATTGCTTAAGATATCTCTCTTGCGTAGAGACATCTGATCTTCTACGGCCATATACCATGTCACTTTCCAGGTGAACATGGAGGAGTTAGTTGCATTTTTTTTTGGTTTCCTTTTCTAGTGGGATACACAAGTATTATGTTGGCCGCTCAAAGCTCCTGAGCCTTTCTCTGTATTGTTCTGTCTCCATACCCTCATTCTCCATCTCTACTACATATGACTATGTCTTCCTTAATATACCCAGGTGACTGAGCTCTGTAAGAGAGCATCCTATAATACAAAGTGTGTTATTGTCCTGTGTGCTCATGTTCTCTATATAGGGGCCTATTTTTTATCTTTGTGTTATGTTTTTTTTTTTTAATTCTCTTTATTAAATTTAGCATAAGAAATGCGAAACATGACAATATGGGGCATGCTCCTGGCCAAAAATGCAAAATACAAAAAACACAAGATGCAAAACCACAAAATATAAGCAATGAACAATACCAACACAAAACACATTTATCGTGCATAACCACATAAAAGAAAATAGTCAGCCCACATTGCCTACTCAAATCTCAAAACAGCCAGTATACATTAGAACAGTAGATCATACAATTAATACCACACAAGCAGGAAAATACCCAATCCATATCCCCCAGGTTAAAGCATCGTAAAGAAATCAGAGGGTGACACCATCGGAACAAAAAAGGTGTACAACACCAGAGTATATGGGGTTCAATCAAAACGTAAGGTGAGAGGATAACCATAGATTCCAGACCTTATTAAACTTAGACATACAACACCGAGATTCATAAGTAGTCTTATAAAAGGGTAGTATCAAATTAACCAGAGACTTCCAAAAAGCTAAAAAAGGGTCTGCAGGAGCCTTCCACTTGAGAACAATGGCTTTTCTAGCATAATACAATAGGAGACCAAAGGGGGTTCTTACATTACAAGTTGGAGCTATAGGTTCAACCAAACCCAATAAGCAGGCCTTCACCGTACTGGGATTTCAGTAGTAGTGACCGATGTAATAAAGGTTCGCACCTCATGCCAAAATACCTGAATATTGGGGCACAACCACATCATATGCATAAAATCAGCATTCACTGCAGAACACCTCCAACAGTTGGAGGAAGTCAGGGGATATATGTTATGAATTCTAGCAGGAGACAAGTAAACTCTATGAAGTATTTTGAACTGAATAACTCTGTCCCTAGCGGAGACTAAATATGTAAGCAGATAATCCTACATATCTATCCAATCTTCCGAGTCAAGACTTGGAGCATCCGAGAACCACCTAGAGCGAAGAGCCTCCAGGCCACCCTGAATAGTAGGTTGAAGGGCCTTATAAATGGAGGATAAAGGCTTGCGCAGGTCCTCGGATCGCAAAAAGGACTCCACTTTCCGAGGTCAAGAGAGCAAAAGGTGCAATTCCAAACTGCGTATGGTATGCGTGTCATAATTGTAGGTATCGAAAAAAATAGGCATTAAGAAGCTTAAACTTTTGTTTCAACCTGTCCAAAGGAAGGAGACCATGTATTACTTGCCCCTCTTTTTTAGATTGTAAGCCCCCCTCGGACAGGGCCCTCCTTACCATCTTGTCTTGAATTGTTTTGTAATTGTAATGTCTTCCTTATATTGTAAAGCGCTGCGCAAACTGTTGCCACTATATAAATCCTGTAAAATAATAATACATTTGCAGATCAGGATGAAAGGCACGGGCAGGGTTGGAAGTATCCAGGGACGGACGGTCCAAAATAGCATTACGTCTCCTAGAATAAAAACTTTAGAAGAAAGGAGGGAAAGCAACTTTGCGTAAACAGAATATAAAATTTGAGAAGTAAAGGGAGAAGGGACATAAATATTAACAAAAGTATAAGTCTGTGCCTTGATCTCCGGAACAACAATCACATATCGCCCACCAGGATCACTAACAATATGCAAAACCTTACAAGCCAGAGGTTTACTCAATAAAACAGTTACATTTCCTTGCATAATTGAAATAGAGGGCCTGTTGTATCCAAGGTCTGCGTAACGCAAGTGTACCCATCAAATGAGTCTCCTACAAGAATAAAATATGCGACTTGTGGAGATGGACAAACTTAAAGTGCGTAAAGACAAATAGGGCATAATGGACAGACAAAAAGATTAACTGACTAATTTAAAAATTAGATGTAAACAAACACAATATCTGCCAACTAGCAAAACCCCAAATAAATTAGCTAGTATGGTTTTACAACCCTTAACCAGACCAACAAAAGTACTGGAGATTCCCAAAGGTCAACACTCCACAAAGTGTTGCATCCTCAAATCAAGTCAAAAAACAAGGCAAGGTGCTTCACAGTGGTTCTGCTACAGTCTGGAGGGTAGTAAAGTTCCTGAAACCTGGGAAAACAGCAGATACAAAAGAGTGTAAGACATCCCCCAAAAAAAGGATAATCCAGCTAGCAGCGGATAACAGGCCTCCAAAAGGAAAAACAAAAGGCCACAAAAAAAAGACAGTTAACATACTGACACAAAGCAGAAAAGCAGGCGGGTATCCTGCAATTACATAAAATGTAAACAGATGTAACAGGTAACATCAAGGAAAGATCTCACCACAAGGTGGACAGCCAATCATAAGCCTCTCCAGGCGTATCAAAGAAGCAAAACATGTCGTCATGTTGACTGGGATAGAGAATGCTTTATATAATTGCTTTCTCTCTGAGCCTCCGACGAACATCCCCTGAAGGTTCTGTGGCGTCTTTGTAGTTCTGCAGAGAAGTCAGGAAACAGCAATATCTGGGAGTTGGCGAAAACAAGATTTTGCTGGGACCTAGCCTTGGCCAAGACTAGGGCGCCATCCCTGAAGTTACATGGTGGGCCCTTTCAACAACATACGTGGCAGAGACCACAGTGAGGCCCAGTAGATGCTTGAAGAAAGTTTCTGCGAATTCAGCAGGGTGCTCACCTTTCTCTCCCACAGGTAGGCCCAAGATCTGCACATTATTGCATTGGAGACGATTTTCTGTTGCAATATTTTTATCAGAGTTTTACAGGGGAACAGTAAAATACAATACAATACAGATATTCTGACTCTGCTATGGGGACAATCTCATGGGGGTGAGTGGTAAACATACAGAAGTCATCATATAGGATGATTGTCAGGTGTGACTCACATTCCCACTCCTCATAGCTTCCCAACCTCTGGGTACCTGGTCGGTTAAGGCTTACTGGATGTCAGTGCCTAAGGGATGACGTAGTCAGAGGTGTTATGGAGAGTCAGGATAAGGCAATCAACGAAGAAGGGAAGGGGGAAGACAGGGTGGGGTAGAGCAGGGGGGATTGGGGGAGGGGAAGTATCAACATCAGCATCAGTGTTCGTTTTTGATCTAACGGGTAGCTCCTCGTTGGACCCCCGGACAGTTCTTACCCTACTGGACCATTTCTCCCTATTCCCATTATCCCTCCCGGTCCCACATCCTTGTGCGTGGTTATATACCTCGGAAGCTAGTTGGATCCATATTGGGGTGTTGGTGGAGGATCCAAGGTTCCCATATGAGTAAGAACTTGGTTTGTGAATCCTCCAGGATACTAGTCAGCCTTTCACTCAGCATTATGTTATCTAACCTACGGGTGAACTCCATATACAGTATGTGATCTGTTGCTTTTTCCAGTTGCCCGCCAGGGTAAGTTTGGCTGCAAGAAAAATAAAATGCGATAGCGCCCGTTGCGAGTTATGCAGTTCTGGGATGGGCAAGTGGAAAAGCGTGTGTTGAAGATTTCTAGGTATATGCTTGTGGAACAAGGCGGTGAATAGTCTATAGATTCTGATCCAAAATCGTGTAGCAATAGGGCATCGCCACCAAATATGAATCATATCTCCAGCTGCCCTGCAACCCCGGTAGCAATCTCCTGATGAGTCAGGATATATATGGGCGAGTCTAGTCGGGACCATGTACCACTTCATAACCACTTTATATGCCACTTCGGCGTTGGTAACATTACGGGAGCATTTGGCAATACTCTTCCACATCCGTCTCCACGTCTCCAGGGGCCACTCCTGCCGCAACTCCCTCCCCCAGCTGTGAACATAAGAGTGAGTGATATAGCTAGGTAGTCTATTCAACTGGGAGTACAGAACCGACACCAGGCCCGGGCCCCCTGGAGCGTGCAGGCAAATATGCTC
>NW_017308107.1:223009-229576 GCF_000935625.1 Nanorana parkeri | reverse complement strand
ACAGTTCTCATCCCACTGGACCATTTCTCCCTATTCCCATTATCCCTCCCGGTCCCACATCCTTGTGCGTGGTTATATACCTCGGAAGCTAGTCGGATCCATATTGGGGTGTTGGTGGAGGATCCAAGGTTCCCAGATGAGTAAGAACTTGGTTTGTGAATCCTCCAGGATGCTGGTCAGCCTTTCATTCAGCATTATGTTATCTAACCTACGGGTGAATTCCATATATGTGATCTGTTGCTTTTTCCAGTTGCCCGCCAGGGTAAGTTTGGCTGCAAGAAAAATAAAATGCGATAGCGCCCGTTGCGAGTTATGCAATTCTGGGATGGGCAAGTGGAAAAGCGCGTGTTGAAGATTTCTAGGTATATGCTTGTGGAACAAGGCGGTGAGTAGTCTATAGATTCTGATCCAAAATCGGGTAGCAATAGGGCATCGCCACCAAATATGAATCATATCTCCAGCTGCCCTGCAACCCCGGTAGCAATCTCCTGATGAGTCAGGATATATATGGGCGAGTCTAGTCGGGACCATGTACCACTTCATAACCACTTTATATGCCACTTCGGCGTTGGTAACATTACGGGAGCATTTGGCGATACTCTTCCACATCCGTCTCCACGTCTCCAGGGGCCACTCCTGCCGCAACTCCCTCCCCCAGCTGTGAACATAAGAGTGAGTGATATAGCTAGGTAGTCTATTCAACTGGGAGTACAAAACCGACACCAGGCCCGGGCCCCCTGGAGCGTGCATGCAAATATGCTCGAAACAGGTGAGTATACCACCAGGTTCCCTTCTTTTTATTAAGGCAGAGGTCCAGTGGTGGAGCTGGAGGTATCGAAAGTGTTCAGACATTGGTATCTGTTTACGTTCCCTTAGGTATTGCCAAGAAGGTATGGTAGGGGATCGTGCCATGTCGTATACTATTTTAAAGCCGTTGTCCGTCCACCACTGGAATGCTCTGGGGTTGTCCATTCCTGGTGGAAATAGGGGCTGGGACACCAAAGGCAGGAGTGGAAAATATGGGGAGAGCAGGTTGGCAGAATATTTAGTGGAATCCCACACCTTAAGTGAATGTGACATCAGTGGACTCAGGGTTTTAGGTCTGTTAATAGTTGGTATCCAGGGCAACGCTGATAGTGGCACCGGTGAGCAATTAGGGATTTCCAGCATAAGCCAGAGAGGGGGGGATTGTTGTTGGTGTAGGGAAATCAAAGGCAGAAGTTGGGACGCCTGGTAGTATAGTTGTATATTGGGTAAGCCCACCCCTCCATCTCTCTTGTGTTTATATAGGGTGGAGCGTGCCACCCTGGCCCTAAGAGGGTGCCATGTGAAGTGGAGGATGCTCCGCTGCATTGAACGTAAGGCGAAGGAGGGGATGGCAACCGGAAGCGTTCTGAAAAGGTAAAGAAGTTTTGGCAGTATGGTCATCTTAAATGTCCACACTTTACCAAGCCAGGAAAGTTTATGAGGGAGCCAGGATGTCAGCATTTTCTTTAGGTCTCTAAATAGGGGGACATAGTTTGCAGCATATAGAGTGTTGTATGTGGAAGTAATTTTGACCCCCAGGTAGTTGATATGGGACTTAGCCCATTCGAATGTAAAATTGGTACAAAGATGGTCATATAAATGTCCAGGGAGCGTCACGTTCAATGCAGCGGACTTACCCCAGTTTACTGTGAGTCCAGTTATGGTGAAGAATTTTCGTAAAAGGTTTAAAAGGTTGGGTACTGTGGTATGCGGCTGAGTCAGGGTAAGCATAACGTCATCGGCGAAGAGGTTTGCCTTATATTCCACCCCCGCTAGTTCGATGCCTCTGATGTTGGGTTTAACATCAGACATCAACGGAGTCTAAAAAGTAAACAGGTGCCTCAGAACGCAAGAACCAGAGTGAGCGCGGGGGCATCCGAGGGATTGCTCCGCGTGTGGACGAGTGTTGTGTCCGGGGGTTCCGGTGGCTGTATGGTCGGTCAGGTAGGCTTATGGTGGCTTTTGTCTGCGTTCCAGGGGATCGGTGGAGCGGAGCTCACTCAACCAGCGGCCATCTTGGTCGGCAGCTCGCCACGCCCCTCGGAGACGATTTTCAGCACCCTCAGAACAGGCAGATAGCATCTGCCTGTTCTGAGGAATCTGAGGAATCTTCCACCAAGGAGAAGCGGGATTCAGCTTTGGTAAGTCTACCTCTGATCTTATCAACATCACAGCGGATAAGATTACACTCCTCTGCAAGGAGTGGGCATCTATTTGGCAAATTAGGTTTAATGTTGATAAATGTAAAGTTATGCACTTGGGGACAAAAAGCATGCATGCTTCATACACTCTAGGAAGGGTATGTTTGGGGGAGTCAATGGTGGAGAAAGATCTGGGTGTTCTGGTAGATCATAGACTCAATAATAGCATGCAATGTCAAGCCGCAGTTTCTAAAGCAAGCAAAATACTTACTTTCTTGTATTAAAAGAGGTATAGACTCCAGAGATAGAGACATAATCCTGCCCGTGTACAAAGTATTAGTAAGACCTCATCTGGAATATGCAGTTCAGTTTTGGGCACTAAACTCATAAGAGGCATGGAGGAGTTCAGCTATGAGGAAAGATTAGCTGACCTGATCTCTCCGTAGAAGAGACGATTAAGGGGGAACATGATCACTATGTATAAATACATAAATGGTCCATATAATGAGCTTTATGCCAAATTATTCACGTTAAGGTCACTGCAAAGGACAAGGGGCAACTCTTTGTATCTGGAGGAAAAGAGGTTTGTTTAACCTTTGCAAACGGAAAGGATTCTTCACAGTTAGAGCTGTGAAAATGTGGAAAAGACTCCCCCAGGAGCTAGTTCTAGCTAGCTCAATTAATTGTTTTAAAAAAACATTTGGATGTATTTTTAAATGCACAGAATATTACTGAATATTGAGTTCTTATAGGTATATTAAGCACCAGAAATTGTTCATCCAGGGAATATCCGATTGCCTTATGGGATCAGGAAGGATTTTTTTTCCCCTGCTGGAGCAAATTGAATCGTGCTTTATAGGGTTTTTTTGCCTTCCTCTGGATCAACAGGGGGTAGCTGTGGGCATAGCGTTCTGTTTAGGCTTTTCTTCTCTTTTTTTTTTTCTACGTATCTCTATAGGTTGAACTCGATAAACTTGTGTCTTTTTTCAACCTGACTAACTGTGTAACTATGTAACTATCTAAGGTGGTTGATACACACCAGTAGAGAGGTTTTACTCTGGTGCGCTAGGATGAGGGCAGTAATGTCCGCAGGAGACGGGGCAGGAGCCGGGGCAGGAGCCGGGGCAGGAGCCTCAGGAGGTTGTGCCATGCCCCCGTGTTCTTTTTTTTTTTTACAACTTTTTATTCTTTTTCCAAAAAGAAATACATAGTGAACAAAGGAAGACAAGGGAAAACATGCCTTTGTCATCATCATACAGGTTACAGAACCATGGTTGAGTACAGCAAGAGAGCAGATGAGTATTACAAGTACAGATCATTTTATTATAGAGCTTGCACCATTATGATATGTATAATGATATAATGAAAATATAGTGAAATGCCCCCATGTTTTTATGTGTTATCAATATTATGTTCCTCTTAATTTCTGCCTGAGTATTTTACTGTGTTGTTTTCTCTACCTATGACATGTGATGAAGTTATTGTAGATTTGATTGTTATGCCATATGCTTTGGCTCTGGTGACACCTTCTCTTTAGCCTCGCGACACCTTTTATTATTTGAGTTTTTATCTCTGTGGACTTAGTTATGTACCGACAATGTGTCACAGTTGTGACATCTATTCCCTCTTGGAATATATGGATGGGCTCCTTGGAGTCTAGATACTACCACAGCTAGGATGTCTTTCAATGTTGGTTTGACCTACTTAAAGGATGGACTGTTCATTGCATCCTTATATTTTTACTGGGTCAAAACTTACACCACAGATGGAGAGGCTTGGTAACCATGTTGTGCCCTTTTAAGTTACACTGTCTATTTAGGTCGATGGCCCCATCATGGCTGTACACCTGCATCTTTTGAATTACCCACAGTTTCCTTGTTTTATTCCTGTTGCTCACTGTTGTGGTTTCATTCTCTTTTCTCCCTCCCCTTGACAATACCTTGCTGCAGCTCAAGTTTGTACAGTTAGTCTATTCTCCAGGGCTCCATGGGATGCCACTTCCCACAAGTAGGCTGGCCAAGCCCTTCATGGGTCTTGGCTTTTTTAGCTATAGTTTTTTACTGAGGCTTTTTGCCTGATGAGGGGTTTTATCCCTCTTTTGTATAACCTACACTATCCATTTTCTAGTTCTATCTTTCTATCTATTCTTTTCGTCTTCCTTTTCTTTTCTAAATTCCTCGGCCTACCTAACCTCCAACCTTCATTTCCCTACCCACTCTTTTTCTTTCTTTTTGATTTTTCTTTTGTTTTCACGCTTCCTTCCCTCTGCCATGGCTAGTCTCTCCCACTGAGCTGAAATTGTGCTCCTACAATGTCGAGGGGCTTAACAATCCATCTAAGTGGGGCCAAATGTTATATTACCTCCATAAAGGCAGAACACACATAGTTCTACAACGTTCCATAGCAGTAACCCAGAGTAGAAGTCACAGGGGTACCCCACTGCCTACCGCTGATAAAATGACCGAGGCTTCTCTTGAATCCTCTTTGATGGAAGAGGAAATCCTCCTCTCCCTTTGATCTACTCCTTCAGGCAAGAGCCCGGACCCCAATGGATTCAAATTCTACAAGACATTCATCGAGTTCAACCTATAGAGATTTGAAAAAAAAGACCTTTTGACTAAGGTCTTTAACTCTATATCTCAAGGATCGAATTTTTCAAGTCAGGCATTAGAAGCTCACATTTCATCAAGGATATGGGAAGATATACAAGGGTATGGGAAGGGTTAGCGCCATATATATATATACATGCATATATACATACACACACACACACACAGGTTAAACTAGATAGCCCCTTTGTCTTTATTCAAGCTCACCTACTATGTTATGTTACTATGTTCACTCATTCCAAAACCTGACAGGGATCCCATTATATATTATAATTATAGGCCTATTTATTTAATATTTATTTATATTAATATTGCCAATATTTCTCTAGATTTGATCTCAAAATATATTCTAAAATATTTGTCAATAGACGCCAACCATTACTCCTTCATATTATTCACCAGGATCAGGTGGGGGTTCATTCAGGGTCGTGAGGCAAAGGACACTATTAAAACCCTGTTGATGCAGCATGCTCAAACTCCAAGATACCCATGTGTCTTTTATAGGTCAACTCAGAATAGGCCTTTGACAGGGTGTATTTGTTGTTTTTATACCACACACTGCTTCGAATAGGTCTAGGCCTGCATATGCTCCAGAATATTATTGTCCTCTATTCTTCACTATCTGCAAGGTTCCACGTCAATGGGTCTCTATCACTTAGGATATTTTTCCCTCTCTTCCCCTCTTCACCCCCTCCTTTTTTTCTTATCTGATCCTCTTCCCCTCCTTTTTATTCTTTCCTATACTGTTTTGGGTGAGTTAATTTAATACAACCTTTTTATAGTACTATGCGATAAGTGTAAGTGGCCCTATATATTGTTACAATGTCCCTTCAATGCACTAGGATCTGTACCTAGATGTGTGGAAGTGATGCTTGGTTGTGCTCTCTACCGGTCTACCACAGAGTTATGTGGATTTAGTTCCCTATCTCTGCCGCATCGCCCTTTAATTTGATCCACTAGCACTTACATGCTATACGTACCTTCCAGTATTCTATTTCAGTTGAGGATTAGATCTCATTGTTATTGATATTTTGTTTCTTTGCTTGTGTTATGTAATTTTTTTTATCATTATCCACATGCTATTTATTATAGTGTTATGTTTATTGTTTTGTTCTTTAAAATACCAATAAACTAAGATTATTCTAAAATGCAATGCTTGCTTTCCAACGCTTCCTTAAGGTATCAGTGATTTTACTGGGCCTCACCAGTGCCTCCTGGGAGAGCCAAGAACTGCAAGCACGCTAGCATAGTGCAACTTGCGAGTTTCTGGATTTTTCACCTAGCACTATTTGGAAATCTTTTTTTTTAAGAGCCTTACCTTCCTGTATGATTTTCTGGAGATCAGTCCCAGGAATTTCAATTTCATCCGCTCTCTTGGTTCTTTGCACTTTGTAAACATGGCTATCAACCTTCTCATCTACTTTACTTACACCAATTTCTACAAATAGAGAATGGTACCTTTTTTAGCAGAATGTTCAGCAGGAATAAATACAATAAACAGTGCTTATTGACAGTCTTTTCCCAATATGACCTTGCAATCTGATTGAGAAAGAGTAAGTAAGAGTAAGATTTTTTTTTTTTGCCACAAAGAGAATTTATACACAACTAGTTAGCAGTACACCATAATATTTGGATAGACATTGTATTAATTGTACCTAGCATCTCAGATCTGCTGTTGAGTCTAGTGAATGACAAATTGATACTACAGATACACTTTCCAAAATATAACAAACAAGCCACATCACTGGGAGAAGGGGGGGGGGGGGGGGGACAACAGCAGAGGGGACACA
>NW_017308107.1:209293-222850 GCF_000935625.1 Nanorana parkeri | reverse complement strand
GACACCAGGTCCCGTGGAGCAGGGTGAGACGGGACCATTTTATGACTTTTGGCGGCTGCGGCGCTGTGGAGTACTATCAGGAGCTGCGGCTCCTGATAATTAAGTTAGAGTGCTGACAGCTGGCCTGCACAGACCACCCCAGTGTGGCAGATATCAGTCCACCCCAGCGCTGCAGATAGTAGCCATAGGGACTACGGAAAGCAAAGGTGTGCAACCCACACAGAGAATCTGGAGGCAGTGATGTGGGAGGCTGACCTGACCTCAAGAGAAAGAGGTAGGCAGGCAATTTTAATACATTTATTAAAGAGAGAGACAAATTTCCCAGGCAGTGATATTATTCTACCCCCACCGCCCCCCACCAGGACATCAGTAATAATTTATTATTGCAGCAGGAATTCCAAATTTCCCATTTAGATGTGACTACTGTCACCCATTCAAGTTATTGATGGGTGACAGCAGCCTGTCAGCAGCAGTCTTCTGACACTCCTCATGTAAGCATATGTGATACGATTACATGCAGTCACTGTCCCTGGACACATGGTACTGATCTATTCCAAACAGCATGTAATATTAGATTATATGATTACCAGAAACGGCTGTTTAATTAGGCAAATGAGGCGGTCGCCTAAGGCCTTGCACTCCCAAGAGCCTCGCGGCCGCCTAATTTACCCTGTCGGCGCATTATCTCGCAGCCAGGTGAGGTAACTTTATGGGCTGTCAGCCCTGTCACTGTCAAACCGAGACTCAGTTTGACGGCGACAGGTCTGAGAGGTTATCCATTTCCTCGGCTCATCCACTCGGGCCAGCCTTTTGGAGCTCCTCCCACCAGCCAATGAGAAGAGACCTCACCCCCTCCCATCCACCGCACGAGGATCTCACTCTGGCTGGGAGGGTGGAGTTTAGCGTCAGAGGCAGAATGAGACTTCGGCACCTGGTCCCGCACGCTCCAGCCTGTGAGGTGCGGTCCGCACAGTCCTGGTGAAAGGCGGCCTTCAGAGCACTGGTGAAACCCGGTCCAGGCTTGCAAAGCATTAGTGTGAGACGCGGCCCGCACAGCCCTGGTAACTGATCAGACTCCATAGAGCCCTGTTGAGACCCTAGAGAGCCCTGGTTTAACAAGGTTGGTTAGATCCCACAGAGCCCTGGTGAGACCCCACAGAGCTCTGCTACCCTGGTGAGACCCCTCAGGGCCCTGGTGAGACCCCAGAGAGTCCTGGTGAGATCCTACAGAGCCTTGGTCCAGGGCTCTGTGGGGTCTCACCAGGGCTATGTGTGGTCTCCCCAGCCTGTTTAAACAGAGCCCTGGTGAGGCCGTACTGAGCCCTGGTGAGACCCCACAGGCCTGAGTGGAGCCTCATGTTTAGTTTTGCCTAAGGCCTTGCAAACCTCTGATGATTACATGTGGACTACAGCTTACAGATGTGGCCACTGTCATCCGGTCATTAATTTGAACGGATACAGCAGCCGCATTTAAATGGGTCCCAGGCAAAAATAATATTTCCCCCCTCATGCAGCATTAAAACATTCAGCCTGAAATAAATGGTTCTATAATATTAGGCTACACCTCTACTATACACCAGCAATTACGGCTGTACAGTTAGCCAATGTGTAATGGAATAGTTTGTATAATCTCCTTATTTTTGGGATATGTAATGGAATGAGACATGCAAATTCCTTTTGTTCTAAGAGGGATGTACTGTGCTATGTACTGTTTCAGTGGAGTGCTTTTTGTCTCCTTTAGACTGGATTCACATCAGCGGCTGTGCTACAAGTTAGCTGTCACAGTGCTGATGCGCCAATCCTGGTGCATGGCACTGTTTACTCTCTTTAACCACTTGCCGTCCGCCCGTTGTAAAAAAACGGATGGACGGCACTGCAGCATTGGCGGGTTGCATTTTTTTTTCTGCTCGCGCACGCCCCCTAGCGGGCACGCAAGGGCAGAAAAGACCCGACCAATGCAAACATCCGTTACCGGATGTTTCACATATAGACGATTGGTTGTAAAAAATAAAAACCCCAGTGGTGAATAAATACCACCAAAAGAAAGCTCTATCTGTCCCCCAAAAAAGGGTATAAAATTCATTTCAGTACAGCGTTGCATGACGGAATAAATGTCAGTCAAAGTACCGCAGCGCTGAATACTGAAAAATGGCCTGGAAGGGAAGGGGCTTTAACATTGCGGATGTCAACTGGTTAAATTAGAAGATCTTTGGGCACAGTGCAGTGCAATACCATGTTGCAGCCTGTTGCACTGAAAAAAAAAAGTACTGTGTGCAAATTGCCTTGTCTTGCATTGGAGCTGCACTGGAAAAGAAACGGGCTGTGCAGCCCACATGCATTTGGTGTGAATTAGCCCTTAATCTTCTGCCTTATACTTTCTTAAAGGTACCAAATAAAGCAGTATCATTTATTTTAAGGAAAATTGATATAACAAGGTCATATTTCCAATGTCCTCTTAAAAGACTTACAGAGACTAATAGATAAGAGAACCTGTATCAAGAGGCCAACATTGGGGTTCATTTATTTATCTGGCTGTTCATACCTTCAGTAAAGGAGACAATGGGGTTGATTTACAGAAGATAAATAGACTGTCCACTTTGCAAAGGGTATCTGCGCTTTGCAGTGCACAATTTTCTGGTGAATGTGGTGAAATATCACTTTGCAAAGAATACACAATCATGTGCAAGGAAATTTAAAAAAAACAGTATGTTTGCTTGTACATAAATGAGTGATGGAAGTCTGCTTCCATCTCATTCACTAAACTAATGTGAGATTGTACTTTGCAGTGGAAACTTCCCATTGCAAGTACAAATTCCCTTGCAAAGTGAACAGCGTATTTGCCTTTAGTAAAGCAACCCCAGTGCTGTCTCCTCCTTTTTGTGGCATGAGAAGAAATTCACACCTTATGTCCCAAATTGCTCCCTGTGTTTGCCTAGTCCTGTTTACATAGGCCTCTTTGGTGTCATGCTGGAATAGAACAACGCAAATATATTTGTGTCAACTTACCAACATTCCTGTGATGGATGAAGATTTTCTTTTTTTCATTAGAAAGAAGTGGAACAAGTTTAAATGCCATTTTCTCCACTGAATGAATTATTGCCATCGGATCTTTAATAACCTGCAACAGAATTGTGTATTTCATTTAGGGCAGCAGTGGAGATTATAGAAGGTAATTTACATTACATTTGTGGCTAATATCCGCTTACCTGTTAAGTTTATTTTAGAGTTGGAATTGATACATTTATTTTGAAGTGTGTTTGAAAAAAGTATTTTTTGAACCTGACTAACTATGTGGCAGTGCGTGGCAATGCCACGGAAGATGCTGACGACACAGACACCCAGGTTCCAGGCAGAATATTAATAGATTTGCAGGGAAGAAGCTGGCCTTTCAGTTTCTTCCGTTCTCCTATTGTAGCTGGGATCTGGATCTCAGGAGAATTCTAAAAGTTCTGGGTGGGATAAAATCTCCAGTCCTGAGGTCAGGTGTTGCCGGTGATTAGGTCGCTGAGAGCAGCCTCATTAAGAGCCCAGACCAGAGCTCAAGGGAGGAGTTTTGTGTGGTGTGGGCTGCAGGCACATAAGGGCTCCTGCTGGGAAGAGGGACAGGTTGTGTTGAGGAGTCAGGAGGACTACACCCAGAAGCCAGAGTGGAGCCAGGAGGCTGTGTGTGTTCTGGAGGAACCTGGGAATCAGCTAAGGAGGATTAGTAAGCCTGTGACACACAAGGAATGTGTGGAAGAGTCACATGGAGTATATGTGACAATCTTGAGTTGGTGAGACATTGTTATATTGTCTACTTGCTGAAATATTAGCAGACTACCTGTTGTGTTTCTGACGAAAAGCTCTTTACTGTTACGGAAGAAATAAAGACTGTCCTTTTTATGTTAAAACGGCTTCAAGACTGGTCCTTAAGTGCTCACCATATGTGCTAAGTTCCCCAAATATTACATGTGATATTAATGTACTGTATATTGTTTTCTGATTGTATATGCAGATATACATATTCCCTCTCTACCAACTAGCCCTAAGTTCTAATTAGGAATGCACCGATATTTCGACCGTCGAAACATATTCGTCGAAAATGGCACTTTGCACACGGTGCATCCGTGTATTCTCTCCTCCCTGCTGGGCACTGCTCTGTGTCCCAGCACGGAGGAGAGAAACTGTGACAGCCGGCCGAGCGCTGCGGGAGGAGAGCGCTGTGAGCGGCCGGCGTCTCTCCTTCCACACCGCTCTGCCTCCTGTCACAGATCGGCAGAGCGCTATCACAGGAGGCTGAGCTCTCCTTCCACAATGCTCGCTCAGCCGATGTCAGGAAGCAGAACGAGGTACAAACACTCAGCGATCGGTGATCGCTGAGTGTTTGTAAAAAATTGAGGACATGGTATGTTTACTATATCCTCAATTATGAATGAGTGGGAAGTGATCTACATCATCTCCTGTTCATTCATAATTGTTGTTATAGTAAACATACTCTGTTCTCATGTTATGAATGAACATGAACACTCAGTATAGAGGATTCCTGTTCATTTATAACAGGGGATACAGAAAAAGAGATTGAGGACTCTCTTTTTCTATTTTAAAAGGGAAATATCAGGGGTCTGTTTAGATCCCTAATATTTCCCCAGAGCCCCTAAAAGTAAAGTAGAAAATAAAAATATTGAATAAAAAATGAATAAATAAAAATAAATTTTTTAAACAATTAAAACATTTATAAAAAAAATAAAGATACAATATTGTAACATTTAAAAAAAAGTTAAAATAAAAAAACATTTTTGGTTTCGGCCTGACATATTTTTTAAATTTCGGTTTCGTTTCGGTTTTGAAATTTGCATTTTGGTGCACCTCTACTTATAATTGAGTTAACTGCTTTAGTTTTTAAAAAAGTTTAATACATCATAATAGAAAGCAACTTTCATTCTGAGAACCCTTAAACTAGTTAATCTAGAGGAGGGCAAATAGGTACTGTCAAGTTGCTTTAACATGTAAAAAAAATTAATTCCTGTTACCTAAAGGTAATTAGGTAACCTCAGGATATGTATTACTTATACCTTTATACAGGCATGTATATTTTGTGCTTTTGGAAATGCATCCAACCCCTCTTTTGTTAGCGATCTACTGGTGTTCTCCTAACACACTGTTAGTAGAAGATGGAGCTGAAGAAAAAAGACTGAAAAAAAGATTCATAGGTAGAAAACAAATTAGCAGAGAATATCTTCCTTTCTTTCTTATTCACTAAAGATCCGAAGGATATAGCGGTTGCTTCGGCTAATCCTTTGGCTCACTTTGGCCACCAGAGCTGTTCGGTTCAGCCGAAACCAAAGGGCTGCTGTACGGGCTATTGTGAATAGCCCGTACAGCAGCCCTTTGGTTTCAGCAGCAGAACAGCTCAGCCAAGCCGAACGCATATGCTTTGCGGAAACACACACAGCGGAAACGGGGAGACCTCGATGATTGTGAATTTTTAAATCATGAACATTCTCCCCAGCCCAACTAAGATTACCATTTCACCAATTAATGAATGACAACCCATGCACCTTGGGACTGATGAAAACCAATGGGTTTTTTTTCTCTAAAGATGCCGCCTCTATTTCTCTTTGTCTCTAAGTTCACCCTGATAAAGGGACCCTGCGTGGTTCCGAAACATTGGCTATGAAATATATGTGACATGATGCTTCAATAAAAAACACAAGGATATAGTTCATCCTGTGAGTGCTGGTGATTATCATTGCTGATAAACTTGCACCAGCCGCACACCTTGAACACTAAGGGCTTGTTCACACCACTTTTTTCAGCATTTTTTCCAATTGCACTGGACCGGAACGCAGGCATTGATGTGCGGCCGATCGCACTGCGGGCGAGGGGCGTGGCTGCAGTGCCATTGACTTCAATACACCGCCACCCCAGAATACACCGGGGGAGTTTAGTATGCAATACAGTGCATTCCAGCAGCTAACTGCTCTGGAACGCACTGTCAGTTCTGTGAACAAGCCCTGAGACACCCTCACCACCTGCGTACCACTTAACGAGGAACAAGCACCTGTGAGTATACCACCCTAGGACTGGGATTTCCACCACTCACCTGGTGCGAAAAGATGCAGTATTCCTTTTCTCCAACCAACTAAACACACAACCCCACAAAATTTGATCCACATGGAATACAAGAGAATAAAACACATGACTAAAGGAAATAAAATGTGTATATTATGTACCGAATCAACTTCAGACCACACATCTGAGTTAGAGTGATTTAGAAGCTCTCCTGCGACATGTACAAAATGGTGACTCAAGTCTTCTAGGTTCTCTTCACTGCTTATTACATCCATATCTGCCACTTCTTTCAGAAACTGGAGAACACCCAGAACATCCATGGTATCCAAAGAGCTTCCTTCTGTTTCTAGCCCTCCCTCAATGACCTGGAGAAACGTCAGTGCTTCTGAAACATTAAAGTGGCGGCACTCACTAGAAAAAGGGTGTTCTGGAATCTAAAAAAAAAACATTTAAAGCAAATATTGAATATGTAACATGTTGCTCAGAAATATTTGCTTTTTTCACACTTAAGTATTGAAGCTGACACAAGGAGTTAAAAGCGGCTACTGTCTGCAAATACCTCTGTCAGTATACAAACTTGAAATTCAACCTGTCATCTTGGAGCTCTGCATACTCATGCTTGTATTGACACTAAGCTTAAGAGTTAAAGTAGTATTAAAGACAGGGCATTTTTACCTTAATGCATTCTCTCGATTAAGGTTAAAAAATGCCCAATACCTTTCTGTGTCCCCTGTCCCCCCCACACTTACCTGTCAGCCCCGCTTGTCACCGCCACCAGTCCCCAAAGCGATCCTCCATTCCAAATTTCCTGGTTGCAGGGGAGGAGATTGAGGGCAGAGGAGCCAAAGGGTCCTACTGCCCTCAATCAACCTGTTGGGCGGAGAGAAGGGGCATGGCCTGCCGCAGGGCTTTGTGTGTCTATGGATGCACACAGCTACTGCGGGCATGGCCGGGAATGCACACACATGGGTGCCTCCACAGCAGCCACTGGGGGCGGGGGAGACACTACTGCGGAGACCCACTAGAAAAGAAGAACTAGAACTTTATTTATTTTTATTTTTTTAAACAACAGATCTGCATACCTGTGCTTCACTTTCACACAAATAGAAAAATAGGAAGGTTTAATGTCACTTTAAATCTTAAAAATGCATTCCAGTACTTTAACAGAAATGTAGCTTATTTGTGCATCACTCAGCTGTAGATCCTCAAATTGTCTCTGAATTTGTGCTGTCACTGTCCTTACTTCTGGAGGGTGGCTACTTTTGTTCCCCATGCTCTCTGTGTGTATTAAGTAGTCACCGCTCCAAGCTCACTCCCGTGATGGACTGAATCTCAATACAAATTAGTAAACGAAACCCGAGATTGTAATCCCCTGGTAGTATATTGTTTGAGTGTCATGCGTATTGTGTGGTATTCAAGAGGACATGAGCCTCACAGACTGCCATTTAAACATTAAAAAGCCGCTTTCTACATCTTTTATTAGGAGGTCCAGCAGGGATTTATTGGGAAAAAAAGATCACAGTTCAATGGACACATGATATTTGTCTAAAACAGGATTAGTTGGAATTACTAAAAATAAACAATTATAACTCTCACCTACTTCACCTGTAAGAAGTGAAAATTCTACTATGCAGCCCGGACCTAACTATCTAACGGGGGAGAGCATTTAAATTGTGGGGGGGCTTCTAACGAAGGAATTTAAAAAATAAACAGTGTGATGTGCCACAATATGCACATCAGCACTGTGCCTGGAAACTCATACCAGCAGCTGTACATTGTAGTGCAGCTGTAGGTGTCAATGCAGCCTAAATGGCGGATTGCAGTACGGACATGAACTGTGACTCTTCTGTCCAGACCATGATTTGGACTTCGGCTTGATGAGAATTTTATTCACCAGACCCTCTTCAATTTTAATTCAATACCCCTGCTATAATGTATAAAAACAATAACATGGATGTCATAAATAGCTAAGGGTACTGGAAGCTAACCTGGAGGAAGGCTGTCATCTGTTACAGTTAAGGGCTTGCTTTCCACCAGAAGAAACTCTCCCTCCTTTTCCCTAATGTATTGAAGTGTGAGCTTCAGGAATACCACTTTATTAACCCTTTTGCTTCTGGACCAAGACTGGGGAGGGAGTAGCACACACTTTCCACTGTAAAAGTAATCCGATGGCGATAGCCCTGACACTGCTGATGAAATCTAAACAGGCTCATGGTGAGCTTGGTACATGTCATTGGCAGAGAAAGGGTTAAAGCAAGGCAGAAACAGCTTTCAGTATTAGATTAGGAGCATTGAATGTGCCAGGCAACAGCCAGTCATTATACATTTTGTTTTATACAGCTACCAGACCTACTACACTCTTAAAGCGCATTTAACCCCCCCCAAAAAAAATTTAATATATTGAAGCTTACCAGTCTTTTTTTTTCTACTTGGTGATTTGGCCAGTAATACACCTATTATCCTTGGGTGTCAATCATTAACTGTATGGCATACATGAAGGAGCAGCAGTTGTCATCCTAGACTTCTTGCTCCTGATTTGGACCGTATAACACCTGCCCTTTCCTAATTCTCATAACAAAGTGGGGAGCTGTTCTGCAGTCCACCAAAGAAAACTGGACAGGGCTCATCATCATCATCAGTGGATTGATAGGTGTTTTTTTTGCATTTTATAAAACAGATCTATCAAAATGCTTTTAATGGTATATTTAACAAGGAGGAAGCTAAGATAAAGTCATTGTTAGGTTTACATACACTTATAAATATAAGTCTACTTAATCCTTCTTTGTAGTCTTGAATATAAAAGGGAAATGTTGAAGCCACTCACGGATTTGTATTGTTGTCTGTATCCCCTAAAGGGAGGGGACTTGTACATTATATCAGACTTACACCCTATTTTGGCCTCCTCCAGCAATGCAATGTCCCTCATTATTCTGTCAGCCATTGCTGCTATCTTCTCCTGGTCTTTCTCTGGCCCAGCAGCTTATTTCTTCAGCTATGGGCAGCCACTGTTGATGTAACCTGCACGTGAATGCTGAAGTTACATCTTCATGGCACCCACCTTAATTCTCTGTATCGGACAAATGCCAGGAATGGACCAGTAGTCTATACTAGGATTAGATATCAGGCTTCAGAATTGCTATATCGCATGCAAAGGCCCTTCTACCAAGGCAAGCGACAATACATATGCTTTACATCTTTGGGCAACTTTTAAAAAAGACCCAGAGCAATGAGAGTCAGACCTTACCCATAGATTTGCTCTTGCACTGAATAAAAAGAGCAATAAAGCACAGTCATTGTGTAGTACTAATTAGCAGGACGTAAAGCCGATAAAATAAGCAAATACATATTCCCCCAAGATATAGAAATAAGGGTTTAAAATGTTGAATATATTTACATGAAATCTATGATCATATTCACATATAGATTATGAAATAATCCGCAAAAATAATACAGTTTTCCCTCTAACGGTTGCCAAATAATATCTCCTAACAATGTTATGAATATCAATACTCAATATTATCAATGTAACAATATCTTCTAACAAGATAGGCTTAAAATATCTGGGAATAAACAAAATTAACTCACCAATGTGCGATTTGCAATTATATTCACCCTGTTTGCAAAAGTTTGGTTTCCTTTTCTTTTGTTGATATTTCTCAGCTGCTGATATGTGTCTGGAAAATAAAATTTTGGGAAAAATATATCACTAAAATCATAAAATAATTTGTTCATTATGTAACCATTTGAAAACCCTTTAAACCCTTTAAAAGTATTTTTGGTTATGTTTTTAATATAAATATCCTCTCCCCATGATGTTATATCATATATATGCAAGTCCTTCAATATATAAGCAAACAGGCAGAAAGAAACATAGGCACCAAGTAGAAAAAAGTTAAAAGAAAACCTTATTAGTAGGGATGCACTGATACCAAGTACAGTACTTGGTACAAGTACAAGTACATGTAGCGATACTTTTCGAGATCTCTTGCCCTTCCTCAAGGCAAGAGATATCTTGCCTTGAGGAAGGGACCCTGCGCGGCCCCGAAACGTCGGCTCTTTTTGATCTTTGTGACACTATTGTCCAATAAAAAGGACTTATTAATTTTAAATACTTGGAGTGCTGGTGACCTATTCTTCCAATTGTGTATTTTGCACGGTGCCATCTGTGGAGTTACTACAAGCACCATCTTTGTCTATTGGCCGGGACTGCTGAAAGGTGTGCGGAGAGTATCTTCACCAATTGCAACTTGTTCACCTTTGACAGGCGTAGGAGGGCAAACTTTAACCTGGGAGGCTTGTGGGCCCAAAGGAATTGCGAGAACACCCTGTTGAGCGATTTTAAGTACCAGGGGGGTATACGGATCAGTAAAACTTGGAATAAATAGAGGATCCGGGGCATGATGTTCATTTTAATAATATTGCATCTACCGAAGCAGGAGAAATGGCCAGTGGTCCAGTGGAGTAAATCCTGTCATATCTTAATGAGAAGCGGCGGGAAGGTGAGGCTAAATGTCTCGGAGAGATTTCTAGGTATTTTCGTGCCCAGGTACGTGATAGCCGACATCAAGTCTCTGCGTACTCTATATCTACCCACCCTTGGCAATCCCTGCTCCCCACCCCCCTACCATCGTAGCTCCGTGATCGGAAGAAGTATAGGTATGTGGGAGTGCGTGGGGGGTCCCAGATCCCAGGATCTCATTCTGCAGCAGACCAGCAATAAAGCTGGAAGAGGGAGGGGGTTCGTTAACCCGTGCGTACGAGTGCCCACGTGTCCCGGCTTCAGGGCTCAGGACATCCGGGGGGTCGTCGTCGCTCGGGGCGTCTAAGGCCGGAGACCTGGTCCCCGTGTCTCCAGGCCGACGCCTAGAAACTGCAGAGGAAACATGTCCAAGGAGGGGACATGTGGGTTGGACTTAGATATACACACTATATATGTTGCTACACATCTGGAAGGGGAAAGGTCAACCACCCACCCCGTGGGTACCTGGTGACAATAAACAGAGGTATGTACAATTGAGGGAGTAAATGTAGGGTGGTCCCGTTCCCAATCCACCCCCCATAAACTTGGGGGGAGGGGGGGAACTCGCCACCTGATGAACTAGGTACCTCTCCTGTGGATCCCCTCCGGGAGGATGCAACATGGTGGGATAGTCCATCTCGAAGGTCCAGGTGTCCTCCCCCAGTTCTGTCGGAAGAAAACAGATCACAACAAAGTACCTGGAGGAAACAAATGGTAGTCTACCATGAAAGGGGGAGTGGTACAAGGAGGGGCTCAGTTCAGAAGGGTCACATCGGTAGTGGAAATTAAGCCTCTCGGGCATTCGGGGGTCCAGTACGGAGTCCCGTCCTCCTAGTAGTGTTACGTGGGCTGTTGGAGATGTTGCCTGTGGAGCGTGTTCGGTATGGAGTGGTGCTCCGGGGGGGGGGGGCCATCTCGATTGCGTGGGTGCACCCCGGTCGATTCCAGAGAGGGGTGGAGCCAGTCCGGTACCGCGACACATTCAATCTCCATGAAGGTGAATAAAGCAGGAAGATCCGCAGGAGTCTTCAATGTAAAGGTAATTTCCGAATTACGAACCACCAGATGGAACGGGAAACCCCATCTGTAGGTAGCACCCGAGTGTCGTATAGCCTCTAGTAGCGGTCGAAGTAAACGCCTCATAAGTAGGGTGCGCCTGGAGAGATCCGGATATAGCTGGATAGTCGCACCATCAAAGTCTAATGGGCCTTTACGCCACACGCACTGCATAATGTCATCCTTAACAGCGAAAAAATGTATTCTGCAGATCACATCTCGCGGCCTGTTCGGATCCTGAGCTCTGGGGCCCAGGGACCTGTGCGCTCTGTCAATCTCAATGGGCGTTTCAGGAGGGTTATCCAAGTAGAGGTTAAAAATATCCCGGACAGTGGCCCGGAGGTCCGAGAGGCCAGTAGATTCAGGGAGTCCCCGAATGCGCACATTATTCCGCCTGCCCCCGATTATCCAAGTCGTCTAGGTGAAGGACAGCGGCAGACAGTTGTTGTTGAGAAGCGGATTGGGCGGTCTCTAGGGTAGCGACCCTACGGAGAAGGTCAGATTGCGTATGTTCCACTGAGGCGACCTGCGAGGTAATGGTGGAGAGTTCCTGCTTAACTTCGGCCAGGTCCTGCTTGTATGCAGTTTCAATGGGGGTAGCAAAAGATTCGAAGTCTGCTTTAGTAGGGAAGGTGGACGCCAGATCTGCTTTAGTGGGAAGAGCACTGAGAAGGCGCCTAAGATCAACATCCAGTATCCCAGGAGAAGGGGTAACTCTGGAGCCCCTGGTGGAGAGTCCTGAAGGGAGCGCAATATGGGTTCAGATCCCCATGAGCCAATGGAGTCTTCAGTAGCGTCCATCACTGGGGGGAGGGACCATTCTGCTGGCTCCCTGGATGTGCAGGGCAGTTTGGGTGTCTGGTCCTTGTGGGGTCGGGGGGGGGAGCCTCATTAAGCCCCTTACCTCGGGGTGCAGTCGGAGAGGTCCTGCTCTCATTTGGGTCCCGAATCTCCGCCATCTCGGGTGCGATGACGTCACCGCGGCCTGTAGATCGCAGCCGCGTCCTCTCCTCTCCGGTCGGCGTGGAGGCTTCTCCGGTGTTTGTAGACCTCGGCCTCACACGAGGGGGGCGCTCCTCAGGGAGGTACGTGGGGGTCACAAAGAGTCTCTTAAAGGCAGTCTTGGGGGTATATTGTGATCCCCTTGACTTGCCCCTTCTCCTCATAGTGCCAGAAACAAGGTATGTGCAGCTGTTGTTCCTTTTCCTGTGAGTCGAGCCGGGAGCAGAAAGAAAGCACAGCTCACACGGCCATTGCCAAGCCACGCCCCCGTATGGACTTTTTTATGCCCATTTATATATATTTCAGAATGACTGCATAAATATCAGTTATGTATGAGATTGAAGTGACTGACATTGTAGAGTATGTGTTTTTGAAGTGCTGCCCCATTGAATAATGTTTATTTTACATCTAGGGCAGTGGTTCTCAACCTTTCTAGGGCCGGGACCCCTTGATAACATTTGCCAAGTTGTGGTGACCCCCAATGGTAATATTTAGGGATGATGTGGTTGCTGCAGCGACATCTGGCGGCGTGGCGGGTGAACTGACACTGCTGCACTAGGAGAGGGCTGAGGAGGACTCATCTAGCACAGCAGAAATCACACAGCGACCCACAGGTTGAGAACCACTGCTTAAAGGAGACAATGAATCCCAAAGGAATACAACACATCGCAGCAATAGTCCATTATACTATAATGTTCTATTGCTGGGATTTGTAGTCCTCTGTAGCTGGTGTTATTCTGCGTTGCGCTGTAGAATGTATCATTGCTAGGATTTGTAGTACTCTGTAGCTGTTGCTATTCTGCAGTGTGCTGTATAATGATTATATGGCGCAACGCAGAATAACACCAGCTACAGAGGACTACAAATCCCAGCAATAGTGCATTATAGCATAATGCACTATTGCTGGGATTTGTAGTCCTCTGTAGCTG
>NW_017308107.1:187221-209134 GCF_000935625.1 Nanorana parkeri | reverse complement strand
GTGCAGGCTTACCTGAGCAGATTGTGAGAGATAGAGAGTAGAAAGCACAATCTTTTTGGTAGCTGCACTGTGGATATAACCGCGTAATATACGCCGTAAGAATTATAAAAAAAAAAAAAACACCATAGGAATGCATAGCTAGATTCTTATTGGCTATTTCACTTTGCAATAGCGAACTATCTATTGCACCTGCCCTCTCCTGCTGTCAATCACTAGAAGGGGACCTGATGGAGAACTTCAGGTCCCCCTCTGCTGACTGGCAGCAGCAGAGGGCGGATGCAATAGCTAGTTTGCTATTGGCTATTGCAAAGTGAAAAATCCAATAGAAATTTAGCTATGCATTCCTATGGTGGGGTTTTTTTGCTGACTTCCGGCGGCTCCTATGTCAGAAAAAAAAAACAGAGCAGAGTAAACCTTTCCGGGAGCCGCTAAGCGACCCCTGGCAAATCGTCGTTCGACCCCTGACGGGGTCGCGACCCACAGGTTGAGAACTGCTGATCTAGGGGAAAGAATTATGTTTATTTTAGAGAAGTAGATGCCCCTTTAAGGATGACTGCCTGTCCCATCGATGTGCACACATGGGCAGAAATGATATGTATGCTGCCAAGTGTTGGACTGAGTTCTAAGTGCAGGTAGATATGAGTGTATTTAGCTATATCTCACCCAAGATTATATTTTGTAGCATCACAGCTACAACAGATGTTAGGATGGGGTAATATTAGCTGGGGAGACCCAGTTCAAGCGATCTTGCTGTCTCTATCAGCTAAATACCCTCTTCTCTTTCAGTTAGAAGCAGGTATCATTTCGCCTCGCTCAGAATACCCTACACTGTCTATGATGGCCAAAGTCTGGCAATTGATGAAATCAATAATGAAATACGAAGGTATTACCCTGGTTACTTCGATATGGTTTAACTCTTTCTGCCAGAATTGCAGAAATTGGTAGACTTTGAGAGTTGGAGGTATAGAGGACTGCAATTTGTATATCAGTTATTTGAAGAGGGCAATTTGAAATCCTTTGAAAGGTTGAAGGAAGAGTTTCATCAGCTACAGAGGACTACAAATCCCAGCAATAGTGCATTATAGCATAATGCACTATTGCTGGGATTTGTAGTCCTCTGTAGCTGCGGGTATTCTGTATTGCACTGTATAATCATTATACAGCACACTGCAGAATACCAGCAGCTACAGAGTACTACAAATCCCAGCAATAATACATTCTACAGCTATAGAGGGCTACAAACCCCCTTACCCCAGCAATACATTAATGCAGCACCATGTGGGGGGGGGGGGTTGGGGGTGCAGGCTTACCTTAGCAGATTGTGAGAGATAGAGAGTAGAAAGCACAATCTTTTTGGTAGCTGCACTGTGGATATAACCGCGTAATATACGCCGTAAGAATTATAAAAAAAAAAAAAACACCATAGGAATGCATAGCTAGATTCTTATTGGCTATTTCACTTTGCAATAGCGAACTATCTATTGCACCTGCCCTCTCCTGCTGTCAATCACTAGAAGGGGACCTGATGGAGAACTTCAGGTCCCCCTCTGCTGACTGGCAGCAGCAGAGGGCGGATGCAATAGCTAGTTTGCTATTGGCTATTGCAAAGTGAAAAATCCAATAGAAATTTAGCTATGCATTCCTATGGTGGGGTTTTTTTTCTGACTTCCGGCGGCTCCGATGTCAGAAAAAAAAAACAGAGCAGAGTAAACCTTTCCGGGAGCCGCTAAGCGACCCCTGGCAAATCGTCGTTCGACCCCTGACGGGGTCGCGACCCACAGGTTGAGAACTGCTGATCTAGGGGAAAGAATTATGTTTATTTTAGAGAAGTAGATGCCCCTTTAAGGATGACTGCCTGTCCCATCGATGTGCACACATGGGCAGAAATGATATGTATGCTGCCAAGTGTTGGACTGAGTTCTAAGTGCAGGTAGATATGAGTGTATTTAGCTATATCTCACCCAAGATTATATTTTGTAGCATCACAGCTACAACAGATGTTAGGATGGGGTAATATTAGCTGGGGAGACCCAGTTCAAGCGATCTTGCTGTCTCTATCAGCTAAATACCCTCTTCTCTTTCAGTTAGAAGCAGGTATCATTTCGCCTCGCTCAGAATACCCTACACTGTCTATGATGGCCAAAGTCTGGCAATTGATGAAATCAATAATGAAATACGAAGGTATTACCCTGGTTACTTCGATATGGTTTAACTCTTTCTGCCAGAATTGCAGAAATTGGTAGACTTTGAGAGTTGGAGGTATAGAGGACTGCAATTTGTATATCAGTTATTTGAAGAGGGCAATTTGAAATCCTTTGAAAGGTTGAAGGAAGAGTTTCAACTACCCAATGCTCAATTCTTCAAATACCTACAATTAAGGCATGCTCTGGAATCTCAGAGACGTTCCCGAAATTTGGATGTTATTAGTACTCCATTAGTGAATATGGTTGCAAAGTCCAAGTATAAGAAGGGTGCAATATCCAGACTGTACGAAGGCTTATTAAGATCATGGTCGACTGACAGGATACTGACATGTAGGAGAGGTTGGGAAGAGGACATAGGAGCATTTACAGAGGAGGCCTGGTCAACTGTTCTGGTAAACACCTTTAAATCCTCACTATCCTCTAGTCAATGTCTGACTCAATTATTTATCCTGCACCGTACTTACTATACTCCCTTGAAGATGTTTAGATGGGGTAGAAAGGAGACTGGGAACTGTCCTAGATGTAGGAGTGAGGAAGCTAATTTGATCCATATGCTTTGGAGATGCCCTAAACTGTTTAGATATTGGGAAGGTATAATTTCTTTTATTAACCGAGTACTCAAAGTTAAGTTACCCCTGGAGCCCAGAGTCTGTCTCCTAAACTATGTTGAAGAAGAACAGATCCCGGGACCCATGGACATCATTATAAGACTGTTGTTCCTAGCAAGAAAAATTATTGCTTTTAAATGGACATCCCCCAACCCACCCACAGTAGAGGAGTGGCATAAGCAAGTAGATCTGGTACTATTAAAAGAGAAATTGCTTTTTAAGCATAGAGGATGCCCCCAGAAATTTAATAAGATATGGAACCCATGGCTGTCAATACCAGGTTCGGCCCCATCTATGGGGTGAAATCTAAATTACCTAAAAATAAAAGAGAAGGAGAGACTTAGAGGGATTGAACAATAAGAAGCAAAGTCAGGAGGTACTATGTGTATATGTTTAAGATATGAGTGTATTTGAGAGTTAATGGAACTAGGACACAGATGAACGTTGCTGTTTGGGGAATTTAGCACAATGGTGAGCAATAACGCATGAAGCCATCTTTAACATAAGAGGACAGTCTTTATTCTCAAAAAGGCTGACAATTCATGTATTTCACATAATCTGACATTCATCAAAAACAACATTATTGTCTCACCGACATCAAGTTGTCCAGTACACTACCAGAGGGGAATTTATCAAAACTGGAGCAGGCCGAATCTGGAGCAGTTTCCCATAGCAACTAATCAACTTCTCTCTTCAGTTTGTTCATTTAAACTTTGAAAATGAAAGAAAGAAGCTGACTGGTTACTATGGACAACTGGTCCAGCTTCTATCTGTTCCAGTTTTGATAAATCCCCCTCCTTGTGTCTTAGCCTCAAGACTTCAATGTATTTCTCCAAAATACAGTCCTTGGAATCACTCAGAAGCTTTCCTCAAAGCAGCTCACCACACACCTGTGTGATGCTTGCAACTGCATACCCCCTATGACTTTCTCTCAGTCTGTCCCACTGACTTTCTCTCAGTCTGTCCAACAGGTCCCTTGGGTGCCACCGATCCTTCTCGACCTCTCCCTGGCTGTTCTACATGTGTTTCCAGCACACACCAGAGTCTGCATGTGGCTGTGTGCCTCCTGCACACCCACTACTCTCTTGAGCTCTGGTCCAGACTCCTAATAAGGCTGCTCTCAACCACCTGATCAGCCTAGACTGGTCATTGGCAACACCTGGCCCCAGGACTGGAGATTTCATCCCACCCAGAAATCTCCATGGTTCTAGCCAGCTTCTTCCCTGCAAAACTATTCACATTCTGGAAGCTCTCCGTCCCTTTGGCTGAGAGTCCTGGATTACTATTTTGCCAAATTACACCACAGCATTGCCACACACTGCCACAATATATAGAAATAATGTCCAAACAATAAAGCAGTTTTGCAGTTGCACAGCAATTGGGAACATTGCAAACCGTACTATTGGCAAACTTCCTTTTAGGAAAAGGGCAAGTGGCTGCCATATGGGGGAGTATATATGTGTATAGCAGTTAAATGGGAGTATATTTCCAACAACATTGGGTTACCTATATGGTCTCCAATTACAATTGAACTAGGTTATTATACAGGATATTGATTTAAAAAAATTATAGTTTTAAAGGGATATTCCCCTATGTGGATGCAAGTTTAGGGACCCAGCTCTATGCTGCTGTCTCCTAACTAAATGTTATTGTGTGTTGTTGATAGGCTGTAACCAGTCTGAGGTTTTGTTTACCCTTTCCTTGGTTCTGCTGGTCTTCCCTAAGTTCAGTGGATTGATTGTTTCTGCCTGTTACTGTGAAGAAGGTTCCAGTAAGCAGAGTAGAAAAGACAAACACTGAGTTATGAATATATACCTAATACAAAATATGCCTGAGGTTTGTTCAGAAGTATGGTTTAGGAATATATAGTATGGTTGGTCTTCCTGGGCTCTGCCTGGAGAGGATGTCTGCCTAAAATGACTTCTGCTTGAGCATTGCCTCAGCCTGGGGCATGTTCCAGGGGCCAAAGGACGTATTAAGCTTTCTGCTGAAGTGGATATCTGGGGGAAGTTGCTGAGGAGTGTCACAGAGGAGCTAGGAAGAGCTGCCATCTGGACTTTGTGTGAATGATTCTTTGCCCAGGGATCAAGGTATCCTTTCTGCTCTGCTCTAAATGGGTCAAGAACCAGATTCATTTGAGATCCTGTGCAACTTAAGAAAGGCTATGACTGCTCTTACAAGGTCATAGATTTGCCTAACTGCTCTCCCAGAGCCAGTAATTACCCAACTTACCTAAACACCAAGAAAAAGACCCTGAGACTGAAATGTTAGCTTGCCTCACTACTTAGGGGGTCATTCCACATCATGCAAAGAGAAGGAATGCTATAAAAACTAGCACCAAACGTGTACCATATTTACCTTTTGTATGAATGTACAAATGGGATAATATCTGCAGCAACACTGGCTCACATGTACATGTTCAACAATTCTCTTTAAGTAGAGTCTTGATCAGTGTTTCTAAACATTTTTTTATGGCATCCTTTAAAACTATTTCACCAATTAGCAGAAAGCATGAGTTTTGCTGAATTCCTAACTATAGAACTGACACAGAAGGTGGAGTGCCAGACATCTGCAGAGAAACCACTGCTTCCCAGTTAGCAAGGTTCCTTTTTTTTTACAGCCTGCTGGTAGGGGGACAGGCTTTTCTGCTTAGACTTCTACTGATTTCTAAAGAAATCAATCTGTAAGACTTTGTGCACCTTTTGTTTTGATGCACCCAGAATGTATTTTGCTGACTTAATCCAAAAGTTGAATTGGGTTTTTAAGGTTAAGCATAACAAAGGGTGTTTGTTCTAACTTAGTTATGTCAAACTGGTGTTTTATGGGCCTCACATGGCCTTTTGTGCCTTCTTTCCCACCCACAGGGGTTTAAGGTTAAAAAAAAAAAAAGGAAGGCACTCTCTAGTTGATAAATTACACTTCCTTTTAAAATACTTCGCCTAAATACATTTGGATATGTTTGAATCCCCCTTTCTCAAAAAATAAATATGGCAAAGTGTAACTTTTTGTTTCAATGTTTTTTATTAAGACTTTTTAGTCATATAACAATACAACGGCATAGAGAAAAATTAAATGGAAAACAATAGCAAAGCAAAGCATAGAGGATATGGTATTCCACATTTTCCAAGCATTGTCAAAACAAATGATAGTACCATCAGCAAAAGATAATACTTTTTCATATTGGTAGTGTAGATGAACTATTACCAGGTTTCTGAGAAATTAGGGGAGTCAGTACTCTTCCGGTGGCGCATAATGGTCAAACGGGCAGCTAACAAAATATGAGAAACAATAGTGCGGGACTGAGGGGGAAATTTGTCAATGTCAAGAGACAGCATGGCCAAAGCAGAGGTGTAAAAAAAAATTTCTGAAAGACCTGACGCCAAATGCTGCGGAGGCAGCTGCAGGACCATAGAATATGATATAAACTACCAATTTGGCCACACTGTCTCCAACAAACAGTAAAATATTTCCGTCATCTTCTGCTAAGTCTGAGGGGGGTCAGATAACATTGAAGTGTTATTTTATGTGAAAGTTCCCACAAGTCAGCATTTTTAGTTGCCCCATGCGAAGATGCAATGGCCCGAGTCCATTGTTGGGGGGTAAACGAAGCTTGTAGGTCATCCTCCCAGCGTAGAAAGGGACGAGATTTGGTAAAATCCCGCTTGTTTTGGAGGGTGGAAAATAATAACATAATACCCCTATGTATTGAAGTTGCTGAGAAAAAAAAATGCCAAATCATGTGGGGAAGTTTGTATAAGTGAATTGGAAAGGACTTGAGGGAGTGGGCTATCCACATATATTGAAAAACATTGCGGTCAGTTAAACTATATTCCTCAACCAGGGCTGGATAGGATTTTAATTCAGAACCTTGAAAATGAGCCTGGACTGATCTAAGCTGCCATTGGGATGTGCGGGATCCCTTGTGTGTTTCTGTGCTTTTAAGGAGGCCGGGCTTCCTCCTGACAAACCTGCACCCAATTTGAAATATTCTGCCCCCATGTGCTTCAAGATGGAGACTCTCATAGTTTAGAGTTAGGACCGCACTATAAGAGGTGCCTTGGCGCGGCAGTGCGGCTTTCACATCCTCTGCAGAAGACGTGTATCCAAACCTCTGTTATTATCCTTAGTGGTGAGACAAGTTGTTTTACATGCTGGTTTGTGAGTGTGCCATGATGCCTTTCTACTGTTGGGCTGATCTAATGCCCCGACCCGCCCAAGGACAGAATGAAATATGTGGGATTACTAATTCTAATGCTATAATAGGAATAATCACAATAATTGATGGATCTTGGGTTGGGTCGTTGAGCAACAATCGAGACCACGCTAATAAGGAGGCTTGAGTCATAGGAGAGAGCTGTCTATTAATTTCCAAGGAAAGTGCCTGGACACCAAGAAAACGTGAGGCTTGTGTTTAGGAAGAAATTACTTTTCAATTTCACACCATGGCTTATTAAATGCAGGATTCAGCCATGTTCTTAAATGATCTAGTAGGACAGCCGTGTAATAATCTCTCAAATCCAGATATCCCAGGCCACCCACCTGTTTGTATTTGATCAATATGGCGTGAGAGCATCTAGGTGGTTTACCACCATATAAATCGTCTAAGACGTTTGTTGAGGGCATCAAAGTATTTTGAGGGGAGCGGTATAGGGAGTGTACTGAATAAGTACAACAACTGGGGTCACACAATCATCTTAAAGGAGGACAATCTAACCATCCAGGAAAGCGTGTCCCTGTGGATTTTATTCAGGGTACCTTCTAAAGTGGACAGAAAGGGAACATAGTTACTGTGGTAAATATGAGAGATAGACTTAGTTAGCGTAACACCCAGGTATAGTATGCCATTATAGTTCCACATATAAGGAAGAGCAGGTGGGCGGATCTAGTCGCAAATCTAAGATAAGTGATTTTGAATTATTAACCATATAATAAGAAATGGCACTAAAGGATTCCAGCAGCCAGGGAGGACTTCGGATTCATGAGTAGCATTAAGACATCATCCGCAAAAAGGCTGATTTACGTGGGATCTTTGGTTAAATCTAAACCCCGATATAGATGGGTGCGTCCTATTAGTTTCGGCCAGTAGTTCAATGAGAAGGTTGAAAAT
Organism: Nanorana parkeri; assembly: GCF_000935625.1. Taxonomy (NCBI): domain Eukaryota; kingdom Metazoa; phylum Chordata; class Amphibia; order Anura; family Dicroglossidae; genus Nanorana; species Nanorana parkeri. The sequence goes on along the minus strand of NW_017308107.1, from coordinate 201,215 downwards.
TAATGGGGAGAGAGGCCATCCCTGACGTGTGCCAGTGGTGATCGGGAAAGGTTTAGATGTACACTGGATGTAAACACTTGTGCCAAGGGTTGGGAGTAGAGTGCTATGATAGCTGAAAATATTCAGCCCAAGAAACCAAACTTGGATAGCGTTTGTTGTAAAAATCCCCAATGCACTCTATCGAACGCCTTCTCCGCATCCAACGCTAAAAGCAGAGAAGGCGTTCCAGAGCATTCCACATGGTGTATAATATTCCACACGCATCTAGTAGCATCTGGGGCCCCCCTTCCCTTAACAAAACCCGATTGATCAGGATGTATCAAAGTCTGCAGAATCAATGTCATATGAAGAGCTATGATTTTTGCATATATTTTGAAATCTGTATTCAACAAAGAGATAGGGCGGAAATTTTGAGGAAGGATTGGGTCCTTCCCTGGCTTCGGTGTCGTAATGATCGCGGACTTGAGCATCTCTGAGGGGAAAGAGGCAGAGGTCGAGGCTTTGTCAAATACTTGCAACAGATGTGGAGAAAGTATGGATGCAAATTGTTTGTAGTATTCACCAGAAAACCCTTCCAGGCCCGGTGCTTTACCAGAAGGCAAAGTCTTGATAGCAGCCTGAATTTCCTGGGGAGAGATCGATTAATTTAGATCATGAAGTTGGTCGAGCTTTAATTGGGGCAGCTGTAAAGAGCATACAAAATCAGCAATATCTTTATCAGGCCTGGAGAACAGAAGATTCCTCTTTGAGATTATAAAGAGCACTATAATAGGAACTAAAAGCATATGCAATATATTGGGGGTGCCAAATCTTGGTTTGTTTTATGATGTAGTAGGAAAGAAATTTTATTTTTCCTGCGGTGTTCCTTTATCCGGTTAGTAAGGAGTTTACCAACTTTACTACCACCGGAAATAAAGGTTTGCCCTAAACCTAAAAGTTTGTTCAGTCCAGTAGAACTAATCTAAGGTATTTTCTCAATTTAGAGATGGTACAGGAGATAGTCAAGGTAGGTGGGGGTTCTTTTTTGGGTCTCCAGCATTTGAATTTGAGATAGCAATTGAGGAACCTTTTGGGACCTCTGCCTCTTGGCTAGCACAACCAATTTCAAGTAGACGCCCCTAAAATAAGCCTTATGTGTATTCCACAAACAAAACACATTGGTAACCGAGGAGGAATTGTAAACAAAATTTTCATTCAAGTTTTCAGTTGATATTTTCACATTATGAGGTTGGAGCAACAGGGACACATTACTGCGCCATACATAGACATCAGACGGGGAGGGACCCTCTGAAATAGTTAAAATAATTGGAGCGTGGTCCAACCATGTGATGTCATGTATGGCGGAATCTATTACCCTGGAAAGAAGACGTTTCTCAGCTATAAACAAATCAATCCTAGAGTAGGAATTATGTGGTGGCGAGAAAAAAGTGTAGTCCTTCTCAGAAGCATATACACAGCACCAAACATCGTAGACATCTTCCTCAGGGAGCAGAGCTTGAAAATTATGGGACGGTCTCATGGAGACGTTAGATGAGTTTAAAGAGGCATCCGGAATCAGATTGAAATCAACAGCAAGGAGAAAGCCTTGACGGAAGGTGGAGAGTGTCTTGAGGACTATATGAAGAAAGCGGATTTGGTGAGTATTAGGAGCATATATAAAAATTATAGTGTAAACTGTTGAGTTAATGGAACACACCAATATGATGTAATGGCTATTTGGATCGGAATAGGATTCCAGAAGCGAAAAACTAAGAGTCCCTGATTGCAATCAGGACTCCACAAGATTTCTTGCAGTAGGTGGCAGTAAATATGTGAGGGAAACATCTGTGCGAGCATGGAGGTGAATTCAAAGATTGGAGGTGTGTTTCCTAGATGCAAAGGACATCTGATTTTTGTGATTGAGCTTCTTTCTACATAAAACGCCTTTTAGCTGGATGATTGAGTCCTTAAACATTCAATGATAAGATCTTCAAAAACATAGGCATATGGCTTTTGGGGAGATGAACATGTATTTGTACTCACAGTGAGGAAGGATGAATATGGCAAAGATCTTGTCATTGGTAGGCGACCACGTGGGACAGGAGATTCACGTGGAGAGCAGGTAAGGAGCAGTAACAACAAGTAAAGAAACAACCGGCTTGTTATAAAAAAAAATCCCTCCAAGGGATCAGTTCGCAATAAGTGTTACTGCGCAGATCAATGAGGAGTATCACTGTAGTGAGCATTGGAACTCCAGGGAGCCCTCGGCCTGGAGGAAACAGAGTGAGACAGTGAAGCACAGCAGGTCACTATTTCGTTTGTTTGGAGCTGCGTTTACGCGAAACAAGGCGCCATTCAGAATCAACCTTGTGAGGAGTGTGGACCTTTGTAGGAGTGACATCAACAGCGAGAAGGATGTCCCATTACTTTAGCAGAGATAGACCCTGCTCCAACGTGGATACAGTGTTAGATCTTTGGTTAAGAGAAGCTTATTAGGGTATCCCCACCGATAAGCGATTTGGTGATTCCTGATTGCCATGGTGACGTACAGAAGGCGGTTTCTCAGCAGCATGGTGTGCTGGGATAGGTCAGTAAAAAATTACAGTTGAGCATAGTTTGCAGGCAGATTAGAGGTATCCTGCAACATGCGTAGGAACTGATCTTTCACATGATAAAAGTGAACGCACATCAGCACATCCCTAGGTATTTTTTCAGTCAAATATGCAGGTTTAGGGAGACGCTGGATGCGCACCGCCTTGATGAGGGTGGCAGCATACTGTGGCAGGTCGGTCGGAGTGACAGATTCTGGTAGGCCATGAATTTCAATGTTATTGCGTCTAGAGCGATCTTCAAGATCTACAGTTTAGATTTCATCCACTCCAATTCATCCTCTTTATCATTGTGGGAGTCCACAAGGTCATTAAAGGTACTCGCAAACTCCCCCTTCTTATCTTCAATGTGTGTGACCCCATCCCCAGTTGATTCAGATCCAATTTAAATTGTGTAATTAAAGGAGAACTATGGGGTTAAGTCTTTTCCCATAATTCTCCTTAGGGTAACGGGAGGACACAAACTAGCTTCCTCCCGTCTCCCTAGGCTCAGTATACCACGAGCTGTAGCTCGCGGTATACTGAGACGCCGCAGTATACCGCAAGCGACTGAAGAGACGCCGCAGCTGAAGCGGATCCCGACAATTGTGCTGGGATCCGCCCAGCTGCGTGACTGACAGCTGGCTCTGCCTATCTAAAGGCAGAGCCAGCTGTACCCGCCCCCTCCCTGTCCGTTCCGCCAGTCAGCGCTGGCGGATCGGAGCGGGGAGGGGGGAATCCAGCCCCTCCCCTGTCACAGCAGAGGGCCAAGACAGGATCGAGAGGTGAGCGAACACCGGTATGTGTTCGCTCCCCTCCCGATCTACTGAGCCAACCTGTGATAGTCTCATTGTCACAGGTCGGCTAGAACTATGAGGTGAGTGAAAAGCACTCACCTCATAGTTCTCCTTTAAGGCCCCGTTCACATTGAGCGGTTCGCAAATCGCGCGATTGTCGCGCGATTTGCATTTTGCGCGATATCGTGCAAATGCTTGTATTGAGCAAGCTTGAATCGCGGCTAAATCCGCTCCAAAAAGGGTCCTGCTGTAGCGACACACGACCCGCGGCAGCAGGACCCTTTGCCCCATTGAGAAGCATTGGAGAGCGATATCGCGCGGTAAATTGCCGCGATATCGCGGGAATTACCGCGCGATAAATTGCTCAATGTGAACGGGGTCTTAGAGTAGAATCGGACACCGGCTGATGGGAAATGGGGAAGTCATCAATCGGTGCTATAAGCTCCCTGCTGTCATCTAGGGATGAATTAAACAAGCTCACCTAACCATGGGTTGCAGCCTGAGGAGACATCCACGGCCTGGATTTTACTGGGCTGCGGTCAAAGGGGAATCTTGGTTGTGGAGAGGGTGCCTGGGAGCCTGGACCTTGCTGTGCGGGAGAAGAGGCACTGGCAGATGAGCACGAGGAGTCAGCTGAGGAAATGTATAGCAATGACAATCTATAAACAGATACTTATAGATAATTGCTGGCTTTTTATTCTTTGCATACCTTATTTTTCTTTTCCTCCCCATTCTTCTCATGGTTGCCATTTTCACAAGAGCAGATTAATCCATCTCCCTCTACTTCCTGGATCTCTTGCACATGTGACTTGAACATGTGACAGTGCACATCATCTCAGGGGGGGGGGGGAATCTTTCTTCTGAGATCTTGTGAGAATTTTCAGTTTACAGAAGAGATTTCCCAGTGATGTACTGCTGATGTAACCTACCCAGAATGCATCTGTGAGTCAAGTGAGTACGGTTATTTCATATCGGCACACAGAGCTGCATTCTGATGCAGGGGGAAAAAAATCCTTTTTCCATTTAGAAATACATCCAGATTTTCTTTTTAACAGTTAACTGAACTAGCTCTAACTGTGAAGAATCCCTTCCGTATGCAAAGGTTAAACCTCTTTTCCTCCAGACGCAGAGGCCCCCTTGACCTTTGCAGTGACCTTAAAGTGAATATTTGGCATCAAGCTCACTATATGGACCATTTATGTATTTATACATGGTGATCATGTCCCCTCTTAATCGCCTCTTCTCCAGAGAGAACAAATTCAGGTCAGCTAATCTTTCCTCATAGCTGAACTCCTCCATGTCTCTTATGAGTTTAGTCGCCCTTCGCTGCACTTTCTTCAGTTCCACAACATCCTTTTTGTGAACTGGTGCCCAAAACTGAACGGCATATTCCAGTTGAGGTCCTACTAATGCGTTTGTACAGGGGCAGGATTATGTCTATCTCTGGAGTCTATACCCCTTTTAATACAAGAAAGTATTTAGCTTGCTTTAGAAATTGCAGCTTGACATTGCATGCTATTATTCAGTCTATGGTCTACCAGAACACCCAGATCTTTCTCAATCATTGACTCCCCCAAACATACTGCCCTTAGAGTGTAGGAAGCATACATGTTTTTAGTCCCAAAGTGTATAACTTTACATTTATCAACATTGAACCTCATTTGCCAAATAGATGCCCAATCACACAGTGCATTCAGATCTGCTTGTAAGATGGAGACATCCTGTAAGGACTGTATTCCACTACATAACTTGGTGTCATCTGCAATCACAGAAATAGTACTTTTAATCCCCAACTCTATATCATTTACAAAAAGATTAAACAGTAAGGGGCCCAACACTGAAGCACACCACTAACAACCTCAGACCATTCAGAGTATAAATCATTGATCACCACTCTCTGAATATGGTCTTTAAGCCAGTGTTCTATCCAATTACAGATGGAATACTCTATACTTACTGACCTTTAAGTTCAAAAATTGCATAGTGTCCTTTTAGAATTAGGTGGGTGCAACTCACAGACCCTATTTCACCATTCACGCTTGGTTTTAGTTTTCCATATCCGCTTCAGAAATTGAGAATGTAGTTTGACTTTTCTTACGTTATACTGTGTGCCCTTAATGGAACAAATTGACCCGTCCGTTGCTCCTTCCTGCTCTCTTCCACATCTATTATCCCCCCCCCCCTTTGTGTTGCCCTCCCTTCACCCTACCCTCTACCTACCCCCAACCTCCATTGCAGCCCTCCCTATGTCCTCCATCTGCAACACCTCTCTACTTCTAGACCTTCTCTAATCCAGGCATAGAGTGCCCGATATCGATTTTACAACCCTCATTAGACATTATCTGAATTCACCGATTTCCAGGCACTTGGAATATTATTACTTTTGTGACTACGATGTCTATAATTGTATCTGCTCTGAGCAACAGTACTGAGTATACCCATGTATCATTACATTTGACAATGTTGCACATGATATCAGATGTTACTGTTATGGTTTGTGCTGTATATTTATACCCCTTAAAAAAAATAAAAATCTAAAGTTGTAAAAAAGAATTAGGTGGGTGCAGCCGTCAGTAGACATAAACACAGTAAACATATTGCGGTCCCTTTGAAAATGTTGTGCCCTCAAACTGGCCCACTGTTTCATCCTAACATGACATGCCTACTCTAGCTCAAATGTGTTTAAACATGTTTAAGTTTCAGGCGTTTGAATGCCATGTTCTAGAACCCTAGTCATCCATCTAGCATTTTTCTAAATCTCAAGGACTGAACTTCCTAATAGAAGTCTTTTAAATGAATATAATTTCTACCTTTCAATCAAAATAAGTTCACAACCATTATCTTGGTACTTAGGGTCTGGATCATGTTTTGCTGTAAAGCTGCAAATTGTAGAAAACATTTATAGTTTGTAATGGCAATATTTTATATGCAGCTGATACGTGAGATTTGTTAGTTTAGTTTCCCAGTTAAAAAAAACAAAAAGAAAAAACAAATAAGCCTTTATACATATAATAGTAATTCCATGTTGTCAATTGGGTAAGCTTCTGGAAATTGACAGACAGAAGTTTTGTCTTCAATAGCAAACAATTTAATTTTCTGTCCTGCCAGAAGAAAATCTTGCTTGTTGATACCGGCTAAACAATTTACTTTTTTCTAATTTTTATTTATATAGAGGGGAATGTATCCAAATCTGGAGCAGCTGTGCGTGGCAACCAATCAGCATTTCTCTTTCATTTTCAAATCTTAACTAAACAAACTGAAGAGAGAAGCTGATTGGTTGCCATGCACAGCTGCTCTAGATTTTGTCTACTCCAGTTTTGATAAATTCCTCCCACTGTAACAAGTTGTTAGAATACACATTATTGTATCAATTGCAACAACTCCTGCAGTATACATTTTTGGTCAGTAGATGGCAGTGTTTGTAAGTTCTGTTATATCTATGGTATATACTCTGTTGTATTGAAAAGGTAGAGAATAAAGCTGTGGCTTCCTTCCTGTTTTCCAAGCCATGTGCAGCATGCATATCTGACTGCATATCTGACTGTGGTCTTGTGTTTCTCTGTGAGGCTGTGCAAGAAGTTCCAACACAAGTAATAACAGTACTTGCCTTGTGTATAGTGGCAAACAAATGGCATTTCCTCTGTACAGGGCTTGTAGTTTGTGTCACCATCACTGTTCTGTAGAACTCTGCATTGTGATAAACATCCTAAGCAGAGAGAACAAAAGAGATCATTTGAAAACCTAACATTATCAATTCACTACCAGAGCGTATGCTGCAGGATGGCCAAAGCATAATTTATTTCACTGCTGGCTACCCAAACAATCATACTCATAATGGTTTTAGAATAGTGAGCGCTATGGGTCTCCTGGCGCTCACTATTCTAAAACCATTTTGTGAGGCTTATCTGGCCTTAGTTTCAGCAGCTTGCGGTTAACCCTTACTCTCTGTGAAATCTCCCCCTTGGGGTCTGTTTCATAGCGCAGAACACTCAACCTTTCAATCATACTCATAATGTTTGCAACCACATTACCATAACAACACAAACTGCTCACAATAGCATTATCATACTTTTGGCAACAATCTGTTATAACAGTGTAGGAATGGTATTGTATAGTTATCTGTAATTATTTTGTGTGAAAAATGCAATGCATTGGTAAGTTAGTAAGACACTATTGAGAGCTGCGTAACGTACAGAAAACTGCCCTCTACTTGAGACTAGGAACAAGTAGATTTTGGCTAAGTTGATTTTGCCAGGGTATACATTTTGCAGAAATAGCAATTTTACTCATCGAGCTGCTTAGGCAAAATGTGCCTTTTTTTGAATGAATATTTACAGGCTGTACATCCACTGACAGTGGTCAATCATTGTGTAATCAGCAATATTAAAGGCAACTAGCTGTTGCTAATACAAATACAATACATACTTTAGATCTGTATACAGGTGTGGAAATTTTTTAAAAAGCTACTTGTCCAAGGACTAAAGCGGTGGCCTACTTGTTATAATAAAAAAAATAATTTTAACCAAAACCATTTTTAACTGTGCTAAGAAGTGCTTCTCATTGGTCAGCACGGTCACCTGACCTTGCTGGCCAACAAATGCTCGCAATTTGAGAGCAAAATTCGAAATCCATAGCACAGGGCAGATGCCGGATGTAGATAGTACACCCGTACTGACAGAGAAGAAGGACTGTTCGCTGAAAGGTAAGTATTGCGGAGGGGGAGTAGGGGGCCAGATTTAAGTGGGTAATTCCACTTTTCCAAGTTACTTGGGAATGTAAACTTACCCTTTAATGCACATTGTGCATGTTAGAGAGCGCTGCTGCCCGGCTACCAAAATATGGCACACAGTGGAACAGCGCACACACAGAATGCCATACATGTGCGTTTCTTTGCATACAGATGGCAAGGGGAGGATGGGGTTGGTTTTCATTTTTTTAATTTATTTTATAATTCTTTACTTTTTTTATTTTTTTTTATTTTGTAATTTTATTTTTTTAGTTTACCATTTTTTTTATTTTTATTTATTTTATTATTTTTTTCAGCTTTTTCACCACTTTTTTTTTTTTACTTTATTGCTATCACACAGGGGCTAACAAGTGTTAGCGTTTGGACATGACAGGCTATCTTTATGGAGTCTGCCCTCCCATTGTGCTCAATCTTCTGTACAGCCCCACATGTGTCAGCTGAGACAGAAAGGCTATGGGTACAGTGCTCCTGTCTCACTGATCACAGGGCAGAACGGAGAACAGATGTTCTCTGGTCTGCACCCTCCTCTCCATCCTGAAATTGTTGCTGTGGTTCTGGGTACCCCAGAAGACCCCAAAAACCACGGTGGAGAGGGATGAGGGGCAACGGAGCCCGGGAAGCACGGCGGCGGTGTCTGGCGGGGGGGGCGGCCCCTTCTTCAGGACACAGAAGCAATCTGGCGACAGGTAAGCCGCCAGAATCGCTTCTGTTGTAAAGCTGACAGTCGGCTCTACAAGTTTAAACAGAGTTTAAACTTTAACTGGTTAAACAGCCCCGATGCTGGCGACGTACACTGTACGTCGTCAGTCACGAAGGGGTTAAAGCAAAAATGTTTTAGGTATTTCGAGTGAGATGAACATTTATACTAGGCACTAAGCTGTTTGTTGAGCAATATGGCCATTGTTATCCAAAAGGCAGCAGCCTATGCCCAGAATTGGGTCCACATATATTTTACTGTTATCACAAACTGACCTCCAGCATAGAATAGTAAAGTAATTCACAGCTTTTTACTCCTCTTTTAGCATGGCCAAAGTGTCAGTTATAAGACCTTATCTGAAGCAGGAGATGGGGGACCACCATGGTGGCCTTACATCCAGGGCCGGATTTACTCTCCCTGTTGCCCCAAGGCAACTTCCCCACAAGGACACCGCTGCCGCCCCGATGGCCTTGTGGGGAATCCGGGCCTGCTTACATCCTGACACTAGGCTGACATTTTTGTTCTGGCAAGCAGAAGATACAAGGGAATAACAGTACAAATACTGGTAATTTCTTAATAGAATGGTTACCCTAACACCACTGTAAGGGTTTACTTAGGGTTACACCTCTCTGCCATGCAGGTGTGGTGTGCTCAATCAAATCCCATTTACTGCATCTTTGGTGCAGTTTCCAGCAAACTGCAGCTATTATAGGTATAAATAGTTATGCATGTAAAAGATACATAAATCAAACCACACATGATACATACCAAAGCGGCTTACAGTCGCATTATATTTTGGTGCCTTGCAGGTGTGGTATAGGATATCCAAATGCTGCTTACTGCACCTTTAAAACAGGTCCAAGCAAAATGGACTTTCCAACAGTATCGCATGCAAAAGATGCATAATATACACCACAGAGGTGTAAATGTAAGCTATGGCTGCATTATAGTAGCAATGTACAAGTGGAAAGCCTAGTTGCTGTGTTGTAAACACACATGGGGATGGATCCATATCATGTGGCAGGGAACACGGGTATACAGCACTCCCAAAAGTGCTGCTGTGCTTGAATAGAGAGAAGGCAAAAGACATAGGATGCTAGAGGTGAGTATAATAGATATTATATTGCAGGAAATTGCCAATGAGATATTTTTTAATTAACTGACCGGTTCAATTCAGGGTACACCACACTCTTGGGTACATACATAGCATATTCTTGCATCAGAGTTGCACACACAAAAGCATACACATATATGTATGGGGCTATTCATTTTTCTAGTAACCAAGATACCAGGAACTTTTCAGGCCATAAGAAAACTTTGAGGAGGTTGGCAGTTGGCAAGTAGCTAATAAATCCTTGTTTACCATTATTACCTTCTACAATTTCCTTTTGAGATTAAGAAAGACAGTCTTGTTCATAATTCTTGGAATGTCATAGCCAAAATGACATAAAAGCCCTCTAAACTATTAGCTTTTCAGAAGCATAATTGAAGCATAATTGACCACAAAAAACTTACTTGGCTTACTGTTTTCCTCCTTCAACCACACAGGGAATTGCACCAGATTTTTGGCCAATTTCTTGACATCTTTTGTATCAGAGAGCAGAGTTGCAAACTTATGTTCACAATGTTTTTCAGCTTGCTGTTGAGTGAAAGACTTGCTGATATACTCGTATACACCATGATGACTTTCAATGAAAACACCGGAGCCGGAGGAGTCTGAAATTTAAATTTATTTTGAGATTTCTTACACACAGCACGGGCAATTACATTGCTATTAAAACTGAACAACAAGCAGATATATACCATAGAACTAAAATACCATTTAATGCAGTTGAGTATTCCTTTAGAAATTATTAGTTGTTTGTACTGTATACAACTAACATAAGTACCTGTTTTGCCTGTTTGTAGCCTTAATTGTTATTCATTTTTGAAAGGTGGCGTATTTCGTAAAATCTTTGTGGTACAATATTTGTACTATGTGTCCCCAGTTATGAATGAACAGGCTGTGATTTACATCACTTCCTGTTCATTCATGATTTTATGAATGGGGAGAAGCACTCAGTACAGAGGCTCCTCCCCATTCAGAACCTGCTGCCAGTAAATATTTTACTAGCAGAAGTTTCTGAATGAATGGGAAGCTTATGTACTGAGTGCTTCCCATTCATTGAGTGCTGAGGCTGCAGAAAAAGAAATTGAGGATTTGCTGTTTAGACCCCTAATATTTCTCAGTATCCCCCCAACAGTAAAAAATAAAAAAAATAAAAAATAAGAAGACTAAAAATTAATTTCACATGAAATGAACGAAAACTAAAAATGTTTTCATTCGTTTCATCAAAAAATGTATATGCTATTTTGGATTCATCCAAAGCACATCACACACATCATGGAATCATTTATTTATTTACATATTCACGGAACAATTCATTTATTCCTAAATTTTCATTCAACTTTATTCATATTATATTTAACAACTGATTCACGTATCACATTTGAATAGAGGAGAATTTTCAAGTTGATTTTTAGTTGATTATGACCTAGCGCAACATCTTAGCCATTTATATTCACACGGGTCACACCACACATTGTTGCAGCTGGTAAATTATTAGACATTAGATCACTCCTAGTGCAACTATTTGTCGTTTTATAATACAGACTAATGTTTTTAGGACAGTGGTGGAGCTCCAGGACTCAGTCCCAGTTGTGACCCTGGTTGTTCTGCCACTGACTCCAAGCTGTAGAGGGACTACAAATCTCAGCGATACATTATATAGCAATGCAGAATACCACCAGCTATAGAGCAGTACAAATCTCACCAATAAATTATAGAGCAATGCAGAATACCATCTGCTGTAAAGGACTACAAATCTCAGCAATGTAGAATGGCTCTGGCTATAGAGGATTACACATCCCATCAATACAGCAATGCAGAATAATACCATCAGCTATAGAGGACTACAAATCCCAGCAATACATCAAATGTGGAGGGTCTTAGGAGGGAGGGATGTGGAGGGTCTCAGCAGGGGGGAGATGTAGAGGGTCTCAGGAGGGGAAGATGTGCAGACAGAGGAAGCGCTGACATTTATTCCGTCATACACTGAAATTCATTTTATACCATTTTGGGGGGACAGGTAGAGATCTCTTTTGGTGGTATTTATTCACCACTGGGATTTTTATTTTTTTACTATATTAAGGAAAAATTACAGAAGCTAGTTATAGGTCTTTAAAGGGATACATGTGAAATACTAAGGGGGTGTAGAGAAGGGGGGAAGGGAGGGAAAGGAGAAGCAGGGGAAGGGGTCAGAAAGAGCTAGTAGGCTATATGCTCACCTCCCACTCTCCCCCATTACTATATTGCAGAACTGTTGAGAGAATCTGAACACTGTCCAGGCTGACAATGTAATAATGAATCTATCATATTCTGCTGCTAGGAGGTACTCAAGATTTATAATGGAGTCTGGCTCTGCAGCCTACTCAGTCAAGGTGGTACCTGTGAGGTTCTCCAATAGCGTGGGATGACTGCTCTCACTGCCACAATAAAATGGCAGAAGATGGCTTTTTTAACTACTTGTAGACCGGGGTGTTAAACCCCTTTCCTGTCCAGGCCATTTCTCAGTATTCAGCGCTGCGGTACTTTGACTGACATTTATTCAGCCATGCAACGCTGTACAGAAATTAATTTTATACCCTTTTTGGTGGGAAGATAGAGATTTCTTTTGGTGGTATTTAATCACCAATGGGTTTTTTTTGTTTGTTGTTTACTATATAACGCAAAAAAAGTACTGAAGATTTCGGGGAAAAAACGGTTTTTCTATGTTATGTAATGAAACATTTATTATTACCCCAATTTTTTTGTATAATATAAAAGATAGGGTCATGTTGGGTAAATAGAAACATGTCAAGTCTTAAAATTGTGCGCACCTGTGAAATCGCAAAAAACTGACATATCCAAAATTGGCCATAGGCAACATTTTTAAAAGCTTTTGTGTGGGGTTTTTTTTATATGTGAGTTAAAAAAAAATTATGCTTCTTACATTTTTTTTTATTTTTTTTTTTTACACTGAACTTTATTGCTCCACATAGGGGGATAAGAAGCCCCCTCTATGTTATAGCCAATTTACACAACAGTCCCTCTTTATGGAGACATCAGGGGTCTCCTAAATCCCTAATGTCACATAGGGACCCCCAGAGAAGCTGATGAAGCAGAGATCTGCTTCACCAGCTTCTCCCCGAGGCTCCTGTAGTCGGAAATGACAACTGAATGCAGAAGTGATGTAATTTACATCACTTCCTGCATTCGGAGACTGGCAGGGAGATCAAATTTGTTGTTTTCGCTGAACCTGGAGGCTTTGCAGAGCTTTGGGTGGGAATAAGCCTCCATTTCTAGGTCCACATCTTACCTATCAGATCTAATTTTTTAGTCTCTGTTGTGCACACGCCTTTATATATGTGAGCTGACTAATGCTCAGAACTTTCTCACTCTCTCTGCTGTGAAAGCCTGCTGCTGGGTGAAAAGACTGATTGCTAACAGAACACTAAAATAGTGCAAGAGCTGCCCGAGTGTTTTGGGGAACCTCTCTTAGTCAGGAATAGGGATGAGCTGAACCTACACTGTTCGCAGTTCAGCGAACCACCAAACAAACTGGCTGTATGACCAGTTTGGCTGTGTGAATCCCTGGCTGCTGTTTGTAAACAAACCTGACTGATGTAATTGATCAAATATGGTTGTGATCACATTTGGTCAATGACCTCGCCCAACATCCCCAGATCATTGGTTGACATACGGCAGCCAGCCAGGACCCTACATCACTAGTCAACAAGATGATCTACATCGCTAGACAACTTTTTTGACAATGGATTTATATCAGGGCACAATTTTACTTTGTAATCTACAATAAAGGATTTTATCATTGTGTGGGTGACTTTTAATAATTTTTTACATTTTTTAAGTGAGTAATAAAAGCGCTAAAGTACCCCTTACTCATTCCCCTGGGGGAGGGGATATCTGAAGGCCCCCTTATTATAAAGGGGGCTTCCAGATCCTGATAATTCCCCAGCTGCAAACGCCCACATTCTCTTGAGGATAGGATGTAGGGATGAGGCCTTTGCCCCCTCAACATGCAAACAAGGTGCCTTGTAAGGGGGGAGGCATTGCTGTCCCCTCTTGCAACAAGGTAACTTCTCTATGT
>NW_017308107.1:159299-187116 GCF_000935625.1 Nanorana parkeri | reverse complement strand
ACACCCAGGCTACAATCTTGGATAAGGGCTTGGTTCAGATTCATCATTTTTTATTACAAAAGGAGAGTAAATATTAAAGAAAGCAGAAAAAAAGGATAAGGACGTCCCCTTCAAATTAATTGTAGGCCCTTATCTAAGCATGCAGCCTGCGTGGTCAAGAAAGGCTACATGCCTTTCAACTAGGGATGCACCAACACAATTTTTTTTCCAGACAGAGTATAAGTACAGATACTTTTCCTCAAGTACTCTAAATACCACTTACCAATACCTTTTTTGTGTGTGTCATGTGACAGTTTTTCTAAAACAATACAGACTAATGAATTGTTAAATATAACATGAATAAAGTTGAATGAAAATTTATAAATAAATGAATTGTTCCGTGAATATGTAAATAAATAAATGATTCCATGATGTGTGTGATGTGATTAATTCTTACCATAACCTTGATTAGGTGCACTTAATACTTGGGGTTGTGCTGAAGAGAAACCCCATTCACGGATTTAGTTTGTAAAAGTGCACCTAATAATTTAGTTGTTGTTAAAAGGCAAATCACGCTTACGGTTTCTATACCCACAATTATTCATATGAAGTTGTCTGTAATTTAATATACAGACTGTAGTCACATATATTTCTTTCACCTAGAGAGCACCCATTGATTTATAGTGTTATACCCACTAAGAATTTATCAATCACACAGAGTACAAATCATGGAATAATTTATTTATTTACATATTCACGGAACAATTCATTTATTCCTAAATTTTCATTCAACTTTATTCATATTATATTTAACAACTGATTCACGTATCACATTTGAATAGAGGAGAATTTTCAAGTTGATTTTTAGTTGATTATGACCTAGCGCAACATCTTAGCCATTTATATTCACACGGGTCACACCACACATTGTTGCAGCTGGTAAATTATTAGACATTAGATCACTCCTAGTGCAACTATTTGTCGTTTTATAATACAGACTAATGTTTTTAGGACAGTGGTGGAGCTCCAGGACTCAGTCCCAGTTGTGACCCTGGTTGTTCTGCCACTGACTCCAAGCTGTAGAGGGACTACAAATCTCAGCGATACATTATATAGCAATGCAGAATACCACCAGCTATAGAGCAGTACAAATCTCACCAATAAATTATAGAGCAATGCAGAATACCATCTGCTGTAAAGGACTACAAATCTCAGCAATGTAGAATGGCTCTGGCTATAGAGGATTACACATCCCATCAATACAGCAATGCAGAATAATACCATCAGCTATAGAGGACTACAAATCCCAGCAATACATCAAATGTGGAGGGTCTTAGGAGGGAGGGATGTGGAGGGTCTCAGCAGGGGGGAGATGTAGAGGGTCTCAGGAGGGGAAGATGTGCAGACAGAGGAAGCGCTGACATTTATTCCGTCATACACTGAAATTCATTTTATACCATTTTGGGGGACAGGTAGAGATCTCTTTTGGTGGTATTTATTCACCACTGGGATTTTTATTTTTTTACTATATTAAGGAAAAATTACAGAACATTTTGAAAAAAAAAAAGTTTTCTTTACATTATGTTATAATGCAATTATTATTACCCAATTTTTTGGTTAAATATAAAAGACGGGGTCACGTATGGTAAATAGACACCAAACATGTCAAGCTTTAAAATTGCGCGTACTGCGAAATTGCGGAAAACTACCATACCCAAAATTGACCATAGGTGATACTTTAAAAGCTTTTACCACTCATCAGTTTAGTGTTATCAGTGATTAATGGTCCTAGAATTATTGCCCTTACTGCGAAGTTCGCGGCGATATGTAAAATGTGCGTCGAAATGGGTGCAAATAATCATTTTCACGCATATGCGCACCCGACGCATGTTTGCATGTGTGTGTGTGTATGGGTGGGGACTTTTTAAAACATTTTTTTGCAACTTTCCTTTTTTTTTTCACTTAACTTTATTGTGATCACATAGGGGGCTAAAAAAAAAACCCTTATGTGATAGCAAAGAGATGCGACAGGTCCTCTTTATGGAGACATCAGGGGTCTCCAAGACCCCTAATGTTACCTAGGGGCCCCCAAAGAAGCTGATGAAGCAGAGATCTGCTTCATCAGCTTCTCTCCAGCCTCTGAAGCTGGAGAGAAGCTGATTTGTCATAATTGTGATGATTATGGCTTACAGCTTATGAAAACCCCAAATCCACAATCTAAGAAAATGAGAATATTGTGAAAAGGTGCAATATTCTAGGCTCAAAGTGTCCCACTCTAATCAGCTAATTAAGCCATAACACCTGCAAAGGGTTCCTGTGCCTTTAAATCTATTGAAGCATCCTGGTCTTCCATAACACCTCAGCAGTGCCACAGGCTGATAGCTTCCATGCCACGCCGCATTGAGGCAGTAATTGCTGCAAAAGGGGCCCAAACCAAGTACTGAGTACATATGCATGCTTATACTTTTCAGAGGTCCGATATTGTTCTATGTACAATCCTTGTTTTATTGATTGCATGTAATATTCTAATTTTCTGAGATTGTGGATTTGGGGTTTTCATGAGCTGTAAGCCATAATCATCACAATTATGACAAATCACGGCTTGAACTATCTTGCTTTGCATGTAATGAGTCTATCTCATATATTAGTTTCACCTTTTAAGTTGCATTAGTGGAATAAATGAACTTGTGCACGATATTCGAATTATTCGAGTTTCACCTGTATGTAAACAGGCATCGCTGATGGTTTTTAAATTTGGACAGGTTCCCGCTCGCTCGCTGCCTGTCAAGCATGCTGGCGTCATCAGCTCTGGGCACAAGAGTCTCTATACAGGTGGCCATACACTTTACAACCATCGCAAGACCTTAGTCTTGCGATGGTTGTAAAGTAATTTTAAAAAGTACGATCTGCCCATCTTGGACAGGCAGATCGTACTTGCGATCATCGCAAGCCCGCCCCCCTGAGGGGCGGGCTTCCGATGAACGCAATGCTGAACAGGCAGTGTGCGCGTGCGCACACCGGCCCGTGCGGCATTGATCTTACGATCATGCTAAAAACCAGACGAAAATCGTATGATTCTCGGCTGGTTTTCTAGCATGCTCCTAAGACAAAAGACGTGCGACCATACAGTAAAAACGGTTGCACGCCTTCCATACACTTTACGATTATCGTACGATCGCGGGATTTCCCGCGATTATCGTGTGATAATTGCACAGTGTATGGGCACCTTACCTGAAAACTGGGTGCACTTTGATTTTCAAGGACAGCACTAGTAGAGAGTATTTTTTATTCACATCTTCCAGTGCAATGTGACTTTTGCTGTTACCTCTTTCACTGTTCGAAGTAAAGCTCCCTAGTTTAAAAGATGTACTACTATTTTGAATAACTAAGTAATATGGCCTAAAGTTTAAGGATGCCAAAATGTCACACCTGTATGAGCTTATTGGATATTCCATTACAAAAACATTAATAGAGAACTATGGCTTTTTTGTGCCATAGTTCTCTTTGGGGTCACAGGGGGACATATACTGATGTCCTCCTGTAACCCAAAACATCACAGAGCTTTGCTGCAGCCGAGACTGATCCAGACAATATTGTTTGGAGCCACCCCGTTGCCTGATTGGCAGCTGGCTCGGCATTTCTATAGGCAAAGCCAGCTATGCCTGCCCCCTCCCCCGTCAATTCCTCTAATCAGCGCTGGAGGAACAGGGAGGGAAGGAGTAATCCACGTGGATAGCAGTGACCGATTCTCTGCCGGGATCAGCGGTATCAGTGGCGTAACAACCGGGGGGGGCGGTTGTTATGCCACTGGCTGAATGCCCTTCGTGGTAGAGCAGGAGGAGACGGGAACCGGGACGGAGCAGCAGGGGGCGGAGACAGGAGATGGGGTGGACACACTAGCTGAATGCCCTTCTTGGTAGAGCAGGAGGAGACGGGGACGGATCGGCAGGGGCGGAGACAGGAGGTGGGGCGGAGACAGGAGGTGGGGCGGACGCCCGGCAGAGATCGCAGAGGCGGAGTGAAGATGGAAGATACTGGAGGAGACTTCAGAAGCAACGTTGATTGGGTGCAGAGGCAGCGGAGGAGGCCTTTTTTCAAAAGGGGAATCATGATTCCCCCTTTTGAAAAAGTGAAAGCACGAAACGCGTCAAGGAGGATCTGTCTTCACCGCTCACAGCTAACACTCTGCCACTGATTTTATGCTCGAACAACTCGTACAACTTAGTACACAGAAACACCTAATCAATACACCGGCTGGTGATTGAAAACCCTTTTCCCACACCTGATTGTTGTATTGCACAATTATTATCGAGGTAGTGACTACCGAGATTTATAATTTTTCACAGTAGAATCTGAGCTTAGTAATTTCTTCACGTCCTATAGTGTTCGCTCTCCCTGCTTCCCCTGATGGTTCAGCAGTCTGCTGATCTGCAAACCTCTATGTGCCAGTGTTCTGCCTACCTCCTACTCAATATTGGGGATTGGCCCCTGCTCCATCCCTGTCATCATCAGGAAGGACTATATGGGTGTGGTGCCCGGTTGGTTCCCTAGGACACATACATGTCAGCTTGTGATATTGATTTTCCCTTCTCCTGAAGAAACGCCTGTGTGCGCGAAACGTTGAGTAGCCGCTGCTCCACTATCAACCATACCATTTTCCATTATGTACTGTGGGATGCTTTATTGTTAAAATCATTATCAGTTTATGCCCTTTTTTTCTTTTGCCTATTATGCATTGCCTTGATCAATTCCCAGTATTATAATGCTACACAGGGGCTATGCAGTGAAGTTTTAAAGTGTGTGTCCCGTTACACTGGCTGGTGTAGCTGTTGGGAATATGTCATCTCAGCAGATAAGTGCAGTGGGGGGTACGCTTTGGGGAAGGGGAGGGAGGATTGAAGTGAGTTGTAAAAAGGAAAACTAACTTTTTAATAATATGTAAAAAGAAACTACTAATTCTGTGCTGCTTTCAGACACATTTATAATTATAATGCATCATTTACACCAAACGAGTGATTAATACATACCTAAGACATGAGATTGATTTGGTTTCAGCTCATTCAAGCAGCTGTAAACACCAGAGCCCTGTAACAAGAAAATCATATTTGTACTAAATGTTAAATTAGGCAGAGCAATTCCTAGTAATACATTTATTCACAAGTTAAGCAAGTAGATTTCATAGACAAACACAAGATAAGTCTATCTTCCACCATTAGTTGAAAAGAAATAAGCCTCAGGGTGTAAACTTTAGGTAAGGCCAGCAAGGCCCACCTACAGCTGACTGCTAGACCGGTCCCTGCAGTCTCTCTCCCCCTCTGCTCTACAAGTGAAATGTCCCTCGACGTCCTCACATCCAATACACTGTACATAGTTACATACATAGTTGTTAAGGTTGAATAAAGACACAGGCCCATCGAGTTCAACCTTTGTGTATTACTAATATTACCTGCACACCTGTGTATCTTGTTCACTGAGAAAAGTATCTAAATGGTTATTGAATGATTCCATACTCTCAGCTAGACATGTGCAAATGCTAAAAATCCGTTTTGGACGCAATGCATGAAAACATAATATGTGTTCATGTGTTTCGTCAAATGAAACATATTTTATGCTATTTCTGATTTGGAGGCAACGAGCCTCCAAATCCGATACTGCAAATGTAAAGAAAAGAATGCTCGGCGGCCATATCGGCCACCTGCAAGTTCAGAGCATGCGTGCTGAGATCCTGAAGGAGGGGTACATGGTACCACATGACACCGCGCATGCTTTTTCTGGATTTTTGGTTGATATTCTGTCTCTATCATTTAAAATGCCCCTATGATAATAATTATAGACCTTTCATTTCTTTGTAAGTAGGTAAACTTACAAAATCTGCAGGGGATGAAATTATTATTTGCCACACTGTATATAAACGCTGAATAGACTTTATCGTCATCAATGTACTCATCACAATAAACTAAACATATTTTTATAATAATCATAGCATAAATCTTTGAGTCACATATAAGTGTGCAATGGGTCCAGCCTTCTATGCGTTTTTGTGAAGCTTCTTCAGGAAGATAGGAGGCCTGTAGCGTTTGCATAATGAGTCAGTACATTAATAATTGCATTTTAACATCTTAGCAAAAAACAAACAAACATACTCAACGAGTGTAGAGAAAATATACAACCACTTTAGAATCGGTTACTGCCGGCCAAACTTTCTGTGTTCCCACTCTCCTTGTTTTCCACTCTTCCTACCTCCTTGGTTGGGGGTTGCTCCCGCGGGTCCACCACCATACATTCAAAAAATGGAATTGATTTAATGATGTTTATCGTCTTGTGTATGTTCATTGGTATTTTTTTATGTTTTACAGGCCTCCTATCTTCCTGAAGAAGCTTCGGCAAAATGCGTAGAAGGCTGGACCCACTGCACACTTATATGTGACTCAAGTAATATTGTTATGATTATTGGGAAATATGTTCAGTTTATTGTGATGAGTAAAATGATAATGATCTACTCAGCGGTTATATACAATGTGCAAATGTGGTCTGGGGAGAAGCTATTGTATGTTGTGATGGTAATAAGTGTAAGATAATGCAAGGAATTTGATGATAACATACATTTTAGCATGTAGTGGATGTGTTGTCTATTATTCTATGTTTTTATGTTTTTAATAAATATATGAATTATAAAATAATTGATATATGTGACTTACATGTGGTTTGCATTCCTTTCAATCTAAATATGGCACCTTAAATGTCCCATTTTTTATGTGTTACTTGTGGATGTTTTACATTTACTATTGCATTCCTTGTAGTTCTGGAAGGCCAGTGCTGTCCTTTCCATCTTATATTTTTTAAATGCCAGTTTCTTCTTATTGATAAGTTATTTGTTTGTACTACGCTTTCTATTCTTACTCGCCTGTCACAGGAGACCAAGCGGGCAGTGCGGGAGGAAGGCTTGGCCTTCTGTGACAGCGGACTCAGCCTCCTTCATTATTTATGTATATATTTAGTAATGTACCTGTTCCCCACATCTTCCCCACCATTTTCAAGAATGAGTTGGCATTATCTTGGATAGCCTATATGGGTTTTAGTATCACCATAGAGCTATTTTTGTGTTGTTATCTAGTGACTAGCATTAGTAGGTTCTGGATGGCCATTTAAAGAAGAATTTAGGGCAAATAAAATCTATTTCACATGATGCACAGTAGTGACTCACAGGTGGAGCCACAGCATGTAACATCCAATACAACTGAAGGTGAAATTGGAACAGCCATTTTATTTTGTTTAAATCGAATATTGTCTAACATCATGCATTTACTTTTTTGCCTTGCCCACCCGAGAATGTTTCTTCAAATCTATTTACAAATAAATTGGTTCCTGTGTACAACAGATGTCTTTTTAGGAGAATCGTAAACAACATGTGTTCCTCACCTCTGCAGATGCCATCATAAAAAAGATTTACACTTAAAGGAGAACTATGGGGTCAGTGTTTTTCCCCATAGTTCTCCTTAGGGTAACGGGAGGACACAAACTAGCGTCCTCGCGTTACCCTAAGCTCAGTATGTAGCTCGCGGTATACTGAGACGCCGCAGCCGGAGCGGATCCCGACGTAGATGACGGGATCCGCCCAGCTGCATGAGTGACAGCTGGCTCTGCCTATCTAGAGGCAGAGCCAGCTGTACCCGCCCCCTCCCCCGTCCGTTCCGCCAGTCAGCGCTGGCAGATCGGAGCGGGGAGAGGGGAATCCAGCCCCTCCCTCTGTCACGGCAGAGAGCCGTGACAGGATCGAGAGGCGAGCGAACCCGGTATGTGTTCGCTCACCTCCCGATCTACTGAGCCGACCTGTGACATTGTCTACTGAGCCGACCTGTCTCATTGTCACAGGTCGGCTAGAACTATGAGGTGAGTGAAAAGCACTCACCTCATAGTTCTCCTTTAAAAGGACATAGATAGTCAGGTTTCCCACCCAACTCTGAACATATATAATGTGTCAGGACCAAAGCAAAGGAGAGCAATGTTTATTCCAATACTCTGTATGGTATTGTTCTCCATGCATGCATGCATGCATGTACAATAAATACATTTACTTTTTAACATAGCCTCAACAGTCAACGTTATTGAAACCTCTGAGTTTGGGTTTCTCCATCACAACCAGAAGTGTCAGATACCAGTGGCAGGTTGTTTATTGTTTGGCATTTTCTGTTGCTTATTATACAATCCCAGCCTTCTCATTGGTTTCCTTCACAACCAGCCACAACCATGGCATTCTTCTCCCTATGCACACTTTGTAAGCGATGTGTGATTTTTGTGGTAATGTAGAGGTGCGGGGCGATGTATATGTGTGTGCATTGTGAGGAGTCACAGGGCTATTTTTCATACTTTATTTAATGGACTCTTTCACAGGCCAGAGTCCTAGAAATTAAAAATTCTCTCCACAGGATCTGCAATCTGTTTCTACTGAGGGTCGGGTTGTTATCTGTAAACTGCAATCTGCTGATTCTTCTCTGCTGACCCCTCCTCATGAAGGAGCACACACCCAGCTCTGAGGAGAGAGCAGAGATGAGTCACCAACACATCTCCTCACAGCTCTGTGTGTGATATGAAGATCTCCTGCACTTTGTGTCTCTTCTCTGTGTCACTGTGTTCTGTGTGTCTCTCTCAGATCTCTCCCTCTCCAGGGCCAGATTTACTCTCTGCTCAATGTGCCCCGCACCCCCCCCCTCGCCACCATTCTTGTCATTTACCGATGACTGTTAGAACAGATAAATTAAAAAGACACATTGGAGGGAATTTATCAAAACTGGAGCAGACTGAATCTGGAGCAGTTGCCCATGGCAACCAATGAGCATCTCTCTTCAGTTTGCTCAGGTAAGATTTGAAAAAGAGAGAGAGATGCTGATTGGCTGCAGTGCAAATCTGCTCCAGATTGTATCTGCTTCAGTTTTGATAGAACCCACCACTGTGCGGTGTCACCTGGGATGAGCGGTGTCACTGGGGATTTGCGGGTCACCAAGGATGTGCAGTGTCACCGGGGATGTGCGGGGTCACCGGGGATGTGTGGGGTTCCGGAGATGTGCGGGTATGGGGAGGGCTGAAGGCAAGGAGGGAGTTTGGGGTGTGTCAGTGTGCATCTGTCAGTGTGTGTCTCTTAATGTCTGTGAGTGTCTCCTCCGCTCACTGACAGTACACATCTCTCTCACATAACGTGTCTCTTGCTCAGACTGAACTTTCTGTGCGGATCGGGGAAGGGATTAGTCGGTGCACACCAAGTGCTCTGCACATTTCTCTCCCCCATGCGGTGAGAAGGTGAGCAGTACAGGAGGGGTGAGGGACACACAGGGTGGGGGTAATGTAATGACTGGGGAGGGGGTGATGGGGGTACAGGGATGGGAATATTGGGGGTCCCAGCGTGTCCTCCTACAGGGCGCTACATATCCCAGCGTGTCCTCCTACAGGGCGCTACATATCCCAGCGTGTCCTCCTACAGGGCGCTACATATCCCAGCGTGTCCTCCTACAGGGCGCTACATATCCCAGCGTGTCCTCCTACAGGGCGCTACATATCCCAGCGTGTCCTCCTACAGGGCGCTACATATCCCAGCGTGTCCCCCTACGAGGCGCTACATATCCCAGCGTGTCCTCCTACAGGGCGCTACATATCCCAGCGTGTCCTCCTACAGGGCGCTACATATCCCAGCGTGTGCTACTACAGGGTGCTACATATCCCAGTGTGTCCCCCTACAGGCGCTACCTATCCCAGCGTGTCCTCCTACAGGGTACTACATATCCCAGCGTGTCCTCCTACAGGGCGCTACATATCCCAGGGTGTCCTCCTACAGGGCACTACATATCCCAGCGTGTCCTACAGGGTGCTACATATCCCAGCGTCTCCTATAGGGCGCTACATATCCCAGCGTGTCCTACAGGGCGCTACACATCCCAGCGTGTCCCCCTACAGGGCGCTACACATCCCAGCGTGTCCTCCTACAGGGCGCTACATATCCCAGCGTGTCCTAAAACAGGGCGCTACATATCCCAGATGTCATTAGGGGGGCTGTGGTGATGTGATTGGGGGCCTGAGGAGATCTGATTGGAGAAGGGGGCTGCAGAGATGTGATTGGAGAAGGGGGGACTGAGGACATGTGATTGGAGAAGGGGATCTTTAGATATGTGATTGGAGAAGGAGGGGCGGCTGCAGAGATGGGAAGGGACCATGATTTGAGAGGGCTGGGGAAAGGTGATGGGAGGTGCAGGAAATATGTGATGGAAGGGGTGCTGGAGTTGGGGGAGAGGTGCAGGGGGGACCGTGGTGATGGAAGAGTCCAGGGGGCATATGCAGATAGTGGAAAGAACAGGGGGCATGATTGAGATGGGGGAGAAAACAGGCATACCTCCTAAACCTACAGGGGTAGGTTATCATTAAAATAATTATTATTTGTCGCCTAATGTTGTATAAAGTACTGTTGCAGCAATGCAGAATGACACCCTCTATAGAGGACTACAAATCTCAGCAGTACTTTATACAGAAATGCTATTATTATTAAAAGTATTGCTGGGATGTGTAGTTCTCTATAGCCTGTGCCATTCTGCATTGCTGTAAATATTACGGATGCACTGATATATCGGACGCCAAAACATATTGGCCGAAAATTGCAGTTTTGGCTAAATGCCGAAAGTGCAATTTTTCTGCCGATACAGCGACGCATCCCTGCTTTCTTTCCTCCCCGCTGGGTGCTGCTCTGTGTCCCAGCAGGGTGGAGAGAAAGTGTGACAGCCGGCTGAGCGTTGCGGGAGGAGAGCTCTGTGTTTGTGGGGGGAGGGTTTGGGGGGGCAAAAAAAAATCTTGCACCAGGGCCCTTTGTTCCTTAGGTTCGCCACTGTCACAGTATGTGCGGTGTAACTGGAGAGAACATATAGCAGGTCTCTTTAGCAATCACAACAATCCTCCAACTGTAGTCAAGGGTAAAAAAAAAAAAAATCCCCTGGTCACTGTACCCTGCCCAGGGGGAGGTACCACTATGAATATTAAGGATGCTCGTGCACGAGCGAAGCAAAGCATTGTGGGAAAAGGAGTTTTTCCACACTCAACACTGTACACAGAAGTCTGGTAGCCATTAAAAAAAACATGTGGAGTCTGAGAGGAGGACAAAAAAAAATACGTTTTTGTGTTTATATCCAGGATCTGCATATTGCTGGCATATGTTTTTTTTTAAATGTCCCAGCAGAGGTGGAAATGCTCTTTAAACTCTTCCTGTTCCTTGCCCAAGCTTGGCTCTGTTTACAGTCCTTGCTAAAGCCTTGTTCTGCTGATAGTGTTTATCCATGTAACAACCCTGCAACCTTTATCCTAAACCTTCTCTGGCTGGCTTGACTGTTGCCTGGGCACTGACTCCAGATCTGCTCCTTGACTCAAACTGAACTCAGCATGGTGATGTTTCAGCTTCAGCCTGGCCAGTTCACATTATAAACAGTGTGTTCCAGAGCGGTCAGCCTCTGGAACGCACTGTATCACATTCTGACCGCCTTCCTGCGTTCAGGGACGGGAGAAGGCATGATGGTCCATTGAATTTAATGGCACCACAGCCACGCCCCCCCATCCCACCCACAGTGTGATCGCCTGCACCAGAACGCATGGCACATCAGTGCCTGAATTCCGGTCCAGTGTGATCTGAAAAAATAGCACTTGCAGCATTTTTTCAGATTGCACTGATATGCCACGCATTCTGGTGTGGGTGATCGCACTGCAGGTGGGGGGGCGTGGCTGCGGTGCCATTGACTTCAATGCACCCCCACAACCCCTCCGGACGCCGAAAACAGGAAGCCAGCCGGAATGCGATGCAGTGCGTTCCAGAGGCTGACCGCTCTAAAATGCATTGTTTATGGTGTGAACCGGCCCTTAGGTTCACTACCTTTTTCTGAGATTATGCTATGCTGAACTCGACAACCACTCACTGGAAAGGTAAGTATTATTTATCTACTTTTACAATTTGGTATAGAGACAGAGTCACTTTAAGATAAAAAGATCCTTCACAAAACAACAAATACAAGCTTCATTGTTTATTCTGATCTAAAAAAAACTGGGCAACACTAGCTCACCAGAAAGACAATGAGCAGGATCTTGAAAATCTGATGAGTTATTTCAAATACACATTGTGATCCCATCCTGGAAAAGAGAAAAAAAGAAAAGTGAGATTTCCACAAAAAAATTATAAATAAAAAAAAATGAATCAAGTAATTGCATTCACTAATCATAATGTCAACGTTAAGACTTGAGATTCCATGTGACAAATGAACACCAACAACCTGATTCACTAAAAGGAAAAGTACAATTATTTGTATGCAAAAAGGTGCACATTTTGGGCTGATTCAATAAAATGTTTCTGTATTACCAATTTCATGTAAAGCATGTGTGTTCTCCTGCCAATGTTGCTTGTGGGCATGGTCATGTGTGTGCAGTTGTGTGTGTTCAAATGCTAGAAAGAGTGAAGAGTGAATGCTAGAGTGAAGACTAGTGATAAAAGGAGAAAGAAAATATTTCTGCGGGTTGACTTTTAACATTCAATTGATGTGGATACCATGCCTTGCTGAAGCCTGGCAAATATACAGAGCAAAAAAGTGAAACACACAGCGCTAAACATGTGATGATAACAATCACATATAGCACACGTCAAATCACATATAGCATCAATATCCCCAGACCATCAGGTGGAGATATATACAAACTTACAAACTTCAATAGTGATGATCTCCAACATGAAGTAGCAGTAGTTTTTCCATATCCCAGAAATGTTTAAAAACATGTTTTAAAACACTCAATCAATATCCCTAGATCCAGACTTCAATAATGAACCATGTAATCTCCAACGTGAAGTAGCAGCATTTCAGTGTCACTCAAATAAAAGGAAGGAATTGCTCATTGCGCAGCATGAAAAACAATTTATTAAATAAAATATGGAGACTCAATTGGATGGAGATAATAAAGGTAATGAGGTCCAATCATGGAAGCCTATTCAAAATAAAAATAGAAAAAGGGAGAAGGAGGAGGAGATTGGTTTGGATAATCACTCCACTACTGATAGACAACATCTGAGGAAGGTTGCACACAATCCCCAGTTTAATATTCCCATCACAGATATACCATCCTTTTTTGAATGAAAATGAGGATGGAATAAATGCCCCTCATGATTACCCACAACAAAGCAATTATTTTAGGAGGAATAATGTTCAGGACCACCATTTTCAGGGGAATATATACAAAGGACATCCACCTGGACTCAATTCCATGAGAGGACAGATGAGATATCATTATCAAGAAGGGGGGAGACAATGGTTAAAGAACCAGAACCCCGTGTCAAGTGGATACGAGAATCCAGGATTTCAAACCAAAAAGGGAGGAGAATGGTCACAGACAGGTTGGACGGAACCAAATTGGAGACCTCTACCTCAAAGGGAGAGGTTTATGAGCAGGGCGGAAGGGTTCGAACGAGAAGGGGGTGCAGAGGGGGTAAGAAAGTACAATCACAGACGAATGAGAAGGTGGTAGGAGACGGTATTTTTAATCTCAGCTCTGCTAGCTTATCACAGGATGAAAAGTTTTGAATTTAGGCTTAAAATTTGCACCTGTTAATAATCTAAATATATTTGCCACGTATATTGATATACAGAAGTTTATCAGGAAACAAAATATTAAAAAGTATTATGCATCTTTGTCAAAATATGATACACCACCTAATCCGAAGGGTGATAAATCTGTCTGATTATACTGTATGTGTAGATAATCAGTCTGATAGAGAAGATAGGGGATTTTTCCTCCAATAAATAGGTCCCATAAAGATCTGTGGGATTATAGTGTTCCACCTAGGGGAAGTCTGCAGTCAAGTAACAGAGTCTGTGTTTGTTGACCCTCCAGGGAAGAACAAAAGTAATATGATGGACATTTTTCTTGTGAAGTAGGAAGAGCAGAATCCGCTCTGTTAAGGGAGGGAAAATTGCAGATGCAGGGATCTAGAAACAAAACTCTATATCTGGATAATGAATTACAATTCAAGGAGGTTCGGTCAGTAACATTTTCTTCCAGCAGCAGTATGAATATCATGTTTGTTCTATGTCTCCAAGTGTATACTGTATGTAGACATTCTGGGGCGGGAGGGGGCATGGTGGTGCCATTCATGTCAATGGCACCACCGACATGCCTCCCATACGCAGTGCCATCACCTTCACCGAAACACGTGGTACTGTAATGCCCTGCATTCCAGTGTGGTGTGATCGCAAAAAATAGTGCACACACTATTTTTTTCTACCTCACTGCACAGGAACGCAGGGCATTGAGGTTTCATGCGTGCTAGTGCGGGAGATCACACTGCTGGCGGGAGGCGTGTTGGTGGTGCCATGGACATGAATTACACCACCATGCCCCCTCCCGCCCCAGAATGCAGGGATGCTTGTTTATGCGATCCAGTGCATTCATAGCATGGAACCATGCCCTGAATGCATTGGATAGTTTGAACAAGCCCTGAATAAGTTTCCGTGAAACATTTACAGTGGGACTTCGGGTTAGGAACGCCTCTGTTCACAAACAATTCAGTTCGTGACCAGGAAGTTTGTCAAAATTTTGCCTCCATTCGCGAACTCTGCCTCGGGTTACAAACATGACTGCGGCCATCTTCCCTGCTCTGACACATGGTCGTGGCTTCCTGTACTCGAGATTGCGGTCGCAGACAGGGCTGTGCACACTTACTGTGAAGCTTTTTTGTGTGCTTTGTAGCACAGTACTGTACCGTATTACTGTATTCAATCCAGCATGGCTCCCAAGAAAGTGCAGAGCAAGCATGGTGGGAAAAAGAAAGCGTAGAGCATTAATGAAGGTGACAAGAATGTGCAGAGCATTAATGAAGGTGACAAGAATGTGCAGAGCAGTAATAAAGGTGACCAGAATGTGCAGAGCGTTATTGAAGGTGACAAGAATATGCAGAGCGTTATTGAAGGTGACAAGAATGTGCCAAGAATGTGCAGAGCGCAACATAACAGTTTTACTATACACGGGTTTATTACCAGATATTGTTGCAGCTGGTCTAACGTTTTTAAACACATTTATTACTCCCAGCGCAGCTATTTGTTGCTCAAGAATGTGCAGAGCGTTATTGAAGGTGACAAAAATGTGCAGAGCAAGAATGGTGGTAAAAAGAAACTTGTGGTTATATTTTTTTTTTCATATGGTTCAGAACAGATTAACCTGATTTACATTGAACCCTATTGGAAAATGTGATTCGGTTCACAACCAATTCGGTTCGCGACCAGAATCGTGGAACCAATTACATTCGTGAACCGAGGTACCACTGTATTTTGTTTTTATAATTCCACCCTACCAACACATTTATAATTATTATTAAAACATTTAATTTATACATCTCTCCCTGCCAGCCTACCTCTCTCAGCCTCCAAATCTCTTGGCAGGCTGCACCCTCTATCTATTAATCTGCTGCACTGGGGCGAATTGATATCTATCTGCTGCACTGTGGAGGAACTTTAAAGCCGCAGATCCCGATATTACTGCGTGGGCTGAAAGTGGTGAAATAGTCTAATTTCTCCTCGGGCTCTATCCTCGGGACCTGGGGGAAGAGGGGACAATGCTTCACTACATAAGAAAGTCTAACGTGCACTGCCACAATTTGTCTCTGCTATGGCTTCCTGCTGAATGGGGCAGGAGAGCTTAAGGACGCCACGGCCCACTGGAGAAGGGGTTGCAACCCATTAGTTGAGAAACAGGGTTTTAAGGAATTTTCTCAGTAGATGATGTTGATGGGATGAGAATACCTGTGCCGCCCCAATGGGGCATAGAATATGTTATTACATTAATGTTAGTAGATAGATTTATATAGTGTGTTTTCCCTATACCATTTTCTATGGACGTTTTATATGTTAGTTCCTATGCTGCCATCTAGTGGCCCTTTGTGATATTGCACCTGTTTTTTCCCTGATGTCCCTGAGATCGATGACAGTTGCTCTGTATGTAAGCCCCACCCTTCGTCTTGTTGTCAGTTTTCCTGTGTCATGGCAACAGCTAACAGCCACATGTAATCAGGAGAAATGTACTCTGCATAGTACGCTAGGAAAGGCATCATTTTTTGACCGCATAATACTGTAACCATCCATCTGCTGTTATCTTGTTATCTTCACGTTCAGAATAAAGCAACCTTTGCAGACGAACACGGTATTGGTGAGTTCAGCTATCTGACAAGGATTGTCCGCAGTGATTGTATCTGCTTATACAGGCCAGGCTTTGAGGTTTCAACAAGGGATAAATCGCTATCACAACAATCGGAGTCAGAATAGTCAAAAAATGCATAGAATTCTTACAGTCTGCTGTGTATATGTGTGTACCTAATCTGCAATCAAGCTCAGTGCCAGCCGCCATCTTGTGAAAGCACATGGTCGCACAAGCTTACTGCACTTCATGTGAATGTTGAAAACTGTTTCTCTACATTGAACTGTGTACCCCACCTGTCTAAGCTGCTGTCTGTCTTCTTAAAGAGACAGTACCATTTTTTGCAAAACCGTGAAAAATGTCTAGACAAGGCTCTGAGCACTCTTTTATGGCTGAACCAACACAGATTCATCATGCCTCTGAACCCACAGACATACAGGGAGCAGATTCTGCAGATATTGCCGAACAGAGTGTAAGACCCAAACGTACAATAAAACCAACACAGAAACTCAGAGAAAACTATGAAGCCACTAGAGAAGAGTTCTCCAGCAACCTGTCAGACCTCTGGGACAGAACTTCACAATGCATGTCAGTTTTGTCACACTTTAATGATCAACCAGCTGAATTAAGAGACTCTATAGATCACCTATCTGCTGTGTATGAACGCTACCAGCGGCTGTTTGCAAAATATTCAGCTTTCTTGCAGGACTGCAAGAGGACTCTTCAGCAGAACTGACCAGGGCTGATGCATTGAACCAACAAAGGGACCTCTTAGAGCAAAATGCTAATTATAAGGCAGAACTCTGCATTGCTCAACTGCAGGAGGCCAGATCTCACAGATCAACATTAACCAAGCATACTGCACGTTCTTCTAGATCCTCTCGCTCCAGAAGTTCAACATTAAGCGACAAGCTAATAGAGGCCCGCGCTGATGCTGAATCCAGAAAAGCGCAAAGCTCCCTTGCTAAGAAAGAAGCAGAAATGGAAGCTCAAAGCAAAACTCTTCAAGCAGAGGCAGAAGCCCAAAGCAAAGCTCTTCAAGCAGAAATGGAAGCTCAAAACAAATCTCTTCAAGCAGAGATGGCAGCTCGCCAAGCAGAGATGGAAGCTCAGAGCAAAACTCGCCAAGCAGAGATGGAAGCTCAGAGCAAAACTCGCCAAGCAGAGATGGAATCCCAAATAAAGATTCTGCAAATGGAGAAAGAGGAAGCAGGTGCCCTAGCAAGACTGAAAGTCCTTGAACAAGCAATGGGACAAAGTACTAACTCAGACTGTCTTATTCCAGCAGAACTGGAAGATCCAATTGAACGCACAAGTGAATATGTGCTAAAACATAATGTTTGCAACGATACAGAGTCATCTCCTGTACCTGAGTCAGAATAATACCTTTGTACCATTCTGTCAGAAAAGGAACTTTTCTGACAGAATGGTACAAAGGACTGTCAAATGAATGATACCGTGGAAAGTAGAAAGGTCAGGGTTATTCTCTTTCAGCCATGCCACAGTTTTACTCACCTTTCCTACCATATTAGGGGCACCATTGTGGTGGCTGAGACCACCCACTTTAGATATATCCTCTTTCTTAGCATCTCCTTATTGGTCTCATATATTTCCTGTCCTCTTGTGTGGTATTATACTTAACAGTTCCTCACAGAGTTATTTCTTTCTTTGTGAAATAATCATAAATACACCAAAAGTTGGGTTTTGTCAGTTACGTCTGTTGATTCATCAATATTTAAGGAAATGCATACTGCACTCTGAATAGCTGCACCAAGTTGTGCTAGTACTAGTACTAGCACAATACTACTCAATACTCAATACTCCTCTGTTAATATATTTGTCTTTTTGTTGTCGTTAAGCTGACTTTGGGATTTGATTGATTTTTTTCACACAAATCGTCTTTTTGTTTACCCTCAAGTAAAGTCTCAGCAACAACAACAAGCACTCCTTTACAATTCTTCTATCTGTAAATGTGTTTTTTTTTTGTGTTGCAGCAATATCAATGCTACTTTAAGTGAACATTCATACTGCTGGGCTGTAAAGTAATGTGAGGGGACTTTGGTAGTACTGACATATTGGGCTCTCCGTTTGGTTATTTTTCATGCCCTCACCTTGGACCACTTTGGATGTGTTTGCTCAAACGATCCATGTTTTTTTTTGTAGTGGCACTTCACATTGCTAATTTGTATTATTGCAAAGTTTTTGGAAAAACAAACAGATATAAACTTCACACAGGAAGAATAAACATATATTGGTCTGTCCCTTCTTTGAAGGTTCGGTTTTCAGTGTCTACATTTTTGGAACAAGCCATAATTTTGCTTCTGTTTCTTCAACTCACTCTGTCCATATACTGCAAATGTAAACTATAAAGTTGATTGGCTCTGTTGAGTGATGTCAAGGCCAGATATAACCTGGCATACTGTCAACACTGTGTGTATGAGTTACTAACAGTCTGTCACACCATGTGACAGAGATGCATGGTCACCAGTATTCAT
Organism: Nanorana parkeri; assembly: GCF_000935625.1. Taxonomy (NCBI): domain Eukaryota; kingdom Metazoa; phylum Chordata; class Amphibia; order Anura; family Dicroglossidae; genus Nanorana; species Nanorana parkeri. Next base: position 168,451 of record NW_017308107.1, on the reverse strand, counting down.
ATTGCCCCCTTACAACTGGTTTCTCCATCAGAGTGCCCCCTTGCATCAGGTGTCCCCATCAAAGTACCCCTTACATTAGGTGTCCCCTAAGTGTGCCTATGTACCTTTTCAGCACCAGGCAGGCAAAGGGCAGGAGTTGGTTGTTAGGATGCTGATGGTCCTAGCATCCAACCACTGCAGAGGAGGGGGTAACCTGTGCCGAGTTATGGGGTCCGGCTGGCAGTGGATGCAACAGCCTCAGAGAGTCTCTGAGGCCAGTGCATCCATTGCCAGCTAGCCATAACCCAGCACAGGTGCGCTATCATGATCTGGATAGAACCTTCACTCGGTCTGGGACCAGACCATAGTCCACCATTTACTAATGCCTGCTCTACATGGAAATAGTGTGGGTACTATAAGACTGCCAATGCTGTGCAGCTTAAGAAGGCAGATAGAGAAATCAATTCACTACAGAAAAGGGGTATTGCACACTTTATTAAAGTGAATCGGGAGTCACCTTAAAAGATAGATTCATATAAAGACTACAACTTTGGAAGCTGTCTGTCCATGAAACCAGACCTTTGTTTAGGAAAATATAGTGTCCAAAATCCAGATTCTGATGAAAGGCAAAATAGAACTGAGAAACAGTAAGAAAAGAAAATATGTTAATCAAGTTCCCATCCATGTCACAATCCTAAAATGGGTAAAATGGATAGTACCTGCTGCTCTCAAAGAGTAGAAATAAGGTGGCACTATAGGTGGCAGAATCAAGGATACTGACAATTTTTAGTGAGTATCTATCAAGCATTCCATGTTGGGGAAGCTAGGAAGACAAGAAGCCCTAGTGTGGACATAATAGTCAGAGCTGCAGTAGTGTCCTGAAGTCATCAGGAAGTTGAATATAATCAGTTTCATATTAAAGGTAAAATATAATCAGTTCCATATTGAGGGTAGAATATGTTTGACGATCTGGTAATTTGATAGGCCCCTCTTGAAAGAGACAGACCTTATGAGGGAAGCAACAAAAGGAGTGCAATGATCCTAATATCAATAGACTCCATTGTAAAAAAAGGAGTGGAAGTAAGAAAAAAAGGTGTAGTATATCCCAAGATACACTAAAGGGAGCCTGAACAATTGGGGTACAGACAATTCATAAAAAGCAAATTAACCAGATACCTGGTTACAGGGTCTACAGTAGAGGCTACAGGCTGAAGCCTGAGCAAATTAACTTGAAAGGAAGAAACTTCCAAGAGACTCAGCAGAATAAGGCTACAATAACCCACTGGTAAATGTCCGCATGGCATAACCTATATTTTTCGCATGGCATACCCTACAGTTTTTTAATTGTTGCTTGCACAGTGCATGCTCTATACTGAAAGAAGAATTGTTCTGGAATGCGAGAGGAGAAGCTCAGTCTGCCCCTAGTCTTCCTACGGGGACAGCCAGAGTTTCCTGTCACTTGGAAATTGAGAGAGAAGCCTGCAAATGCCTGCTACACAAACACATCTAAAAAGTAAAAAATTGTTATTGTTACTATTCCTGAACCGAAGGGGTCCTGGTGCCGAAGCTAGCCGAAGGATCGGCCGAAGCTACGGCCAGATCCTTCGGCAGCTTTGTGAATAGACCCCATAGTAGGGTTTCTAAAATGTGACTGCAAAAGTGAAAATACACTTGAAATCTATTTATTGCTGTGTATGTCCCAGGATGGGAGCTTTGTTAGATTAGGGTCCAACACTAATGTCACTTTGCTGCAACAAAATTTCATCCAGGCTACCGCTAACGAAAATCCGAATCAAAACGAAACGAGTGCACATGTCTACTGAAAGCTGTCGCAGAATACACTAAAGTGTTTAATTGTTCATAGAAATAATAACTTTTTTCTTTTTAAAGTGTGGGGTCCCCTCAATTTATACCAGACCCTTTAGATCTGGTAGGAATGTTAAAGGGGACCCCATGTAATAATACAAAAAAACAGTGTGCGCTTTCCTGGCAATTCACACCTGACCCTTTAAGTCTGGTAGGATTTTTAGGGGGGAACCTCAACTTTTTTTAAAAATGGAGTCCCCCCTGAAATCCCATACCAGACTCTTAATCCGGGCAGCAGCCTGGCAGGGCAAGAAAGGGGGGGGGGACGAGTGAGCACCCCCCACCCCCCCCTGCCCTCCCTCCACATCCAGGCCACATGCCCTCAGCATTGGCAGGGTGCTTTTCCAGGGGGGAACCCCTGGAAATGCACCTTGTCCCCATGCCGATGGGGACAAGGGCCTCTACCCCACAACCCTGGTCCAGTGGTTGTGGAGGTAGGTCTGTGGGCAGGGGGGCTCACCTGCATCTGGGTACCCCCTTTCATAAACTTGTACCCCTACTCATTCACTAAAGGGTTAAATAAAATGTAAATAAACACACAACACCTTAGAAAAATTTCCTTTAATTGAACAAAAAACAAAACACGAATTTTTGACAATTCTTGAACTTTGAACATTCTCTCTCAGGTTTGCTCCTCTGCAATAGCAATAGCCATTCTGTTATTGGCTATTTTAAATTGTAATAGCCTATAACAGAATGGTGTTACGAAGGTGAAGGAGGCAGAATTTGGATAGTGATTGGATATGGGGCAGAAAGGTGAGGTCAGAGTCCAGGATTATGCCTAGTATCTTGGCATGGGGGGAGAGGGAAGAATAGTTGTGCTATCAATCACAAAGGAAAAGATGGAGGGAGGTGCAATGTGGGGAGGGAATATCATTAGCTCCGTTTTTGAAAGATTGAGTTTCAAGAAGTGATGTGACATCCAGACTGATATGTCCGTTAGTAAATGAATGTTGTGCAAGGACACTGATACCTATATGTGGGCAATGTAAATGTACATACTAATTATTTTTCTACCCGGTGTCACTGAAAATTTCTCAGAATGTTTTCCTTAAGGGCCTGTTCACATGATATCAGGTCCTGATCAGGTGCGGATCTGCATACTGATGCTGTGCGTTTTTGCCAAGTTTTTGCTGCGTTTTGGTCGCGTTTTTGATGCGTTCCAGTGTGGGGCTGTTAGTATGTTAGCTGCAGTGCGTTTTTGATGCGTTTTGGACGCGTTTGCGCTTCCTGACCGTTTCCTGACCGTACAAAATGTGACATGCAGTATTTTTTGTCGTAACCTGAACGGACTGTGCACGTGAGAACTGTAGCCCATAAAACACATAGGGATACATTGGGATGCATTTTGAGTGCAGCAGCGTACGGATCCGGTCAGCACACAAAACGGACGTCGTGTGAACAGGCCCTAAGAGAGAGAACAAAATCACTGTATAACATAATAAAAGCGCATGTTAATAGATGCTCTTGTCTGACACTGCATTTACTATTATACAAAGTCAAAAGGACATGCCTCTTTCAAGGAAATGCAGCACAATACAAAGCAGGTCAACCGCAGCCTCTGAACTGCTTTGTATACTGTTCAATTAAAGTCAACAGCATTTTCTAGACCTGCGTTTGACATGCATTACAAACAAATGTCTTGCGTATAATGCAACACATTGTCATGTGTATAATGACAACAAATACAATGTATATGAGATACATTAGCAATACATCTGAAAAGGTATAAAATGAAAGAACATTTTGGCTTTCAGGCAGCAGCGGGTGTTGTGACTCCATACCATATTTTATAAGGCCCTTGAAATACACAAGAAAATAATTACATCTAGAAAAGTAGACCACCATAACCATAGTTATTTTGTAAGTGTTTTGGTATTGCTAGGTAACAATATTATTATTGGAGCAATAAGAAAGAGGGACTTTGCCCACCAATTGAATGTCTCCCAGAACAATTACTTTTAAGGCATGCCAACAATCAAGGTTGCCAGCTTGCTTATTTCACCTCTCAACTGAACTTTCAAACCCTCAAATGGCTGGTGTCATACCTGATCACATGTGCAGAACCATGGCAACTGCTCTGCAAATAGTGAATCGCATCTTCCTTGACTGTAAGAGATAGGTGGTTGTAGTTTCTCTTTAAGATTATTGTTGTTGCTATTAAATATGCAAAAAAATATAATTTGTTTTTGTGAATACTCTAAGGGCCCTGTGACATAAGGAAAGGAGAAGTCTTACAAGTACTTGTCAAAATGCCCTGTATCGGGCCCGATTCCGATGCTAGCATCGGTATCGGGACATACCTAGTCGCAACGGTTGCGACCAGGCCCTGGCGTTCCGCCTGTTGCCCGATACATAGCCCCGGACACTAGCCTGCCCGACGCTGTGCATCAGCCTGCTCTAATGGACCTAAGCTTCTCCGAGCAGAGCAATGAGTGGGAGGGGTCATCGGCGCCAGTGCCGAAGCTGGGGGGGAGGGGAGCATGTGCAGCGGCACCACAGCATCAGGATGGGTGGCGGGGGGATTTACCTGTTTGCCGGTGTTCCTTCTAAATGTCGAAAGAACACCGGCTCCCTCCCTCTCTCCTCCCGCCACTCTGCAGGCACTGCCAGGGCCAGCTTTGCACCTGAGTGCCCTGGGAATGAGGGGGAGGAGTCTAGGAGCAGTGTCAGGCTGAGGGGGAGAGAGAGGACCAGCAGCCCTAACCCTGCAATCTGTCACCTGAGATCCTGCAGAGCCCTGGTGTGAGTGCCCGCATCCCTGGTGAGACTGCCGTAGCCCTGGTGGGACCACCCGTATCCCTGCTGAGACCGCCCGCAGCTCTGCTGAGACCGCCCGCAGCCCTGAGTACCCTGGGAATGAGGGGGAGGAGTCTAGGAGCAGTGTCAGGCAGAGGGGGAGAGAGAGGACCAGCAGCCCTAACCCTGCAATCTGTCACCTGAGACCCTGCAGAGCCCTGGTGAGAGCACCTGCATCCCTGGTGAGACCACCCGCAGCCCTGGTGAGACCGCCCGCAGCCCTGGTGAGACCGCCCGCAGCCCTGGTGAGACCACCCGCAGCCCTGAGTGCCCTGGGAATGAGGGGGAGGAGTCTAGGAGCAGTGTCAGGCAGAGGGGGAGAGAGAGGACCAGCAGCCCTAACCCTGCAATCTGTCACCTGAGACCCTGCAGAGCCCTGGTGAGAGCGCCCGCATCCCTGGTGGGACCGCCTGTATGCTCACCGCCTGCAGCCCTGGTGACACCCCCCGCATGCCTGGTGAAACTGCCCGCAGCCCTGGTGAGACCGCCCGCAGCCCTGGTGAGACCGCCCGCAGCCCTGGTGAGACGGCCCGCAGCCCTGGTGAGACGGCCCGCAGCCCTGATGAGATTGCCCACAGTAGATATATGCAAAAATGTAAAAAAAAATACTTTCAAACTGAATGATGATGTGGAAGCCTACTTTTGAGATGATTGCTGAACGAGAAGGTTGGCAGAGATGTGAGTGGGCAGGGCTGGTAGCACCTTTTCTGACAGGTGAACCCCAAAAAGCCTATTACGACTTGAAACCTGACTGTTCTGATGAAGGGGGCGTGCCCCGGAAACGCGTTAACGGCACCACACATTGGCATTGCCTAGTGGACATCTTACTGCCTGTCAGCTCTCATCCCATGGCTGTTTGATTTTCATGTTTTGTGAGTACCATTCGGTTTTTCACTTTCATCTACTGAAATAAAATTGATCTGCACCAGGAAGGCGCCCCTTTTGTGCTTATTTTCTAGACTTGGAACCTGAGGCTGCTCAGGATTATGATATACTGAAATCCTGGCGAGACTGGGTGTTACCACTGGGGTTCATGCCCAGCGGGTGTATCGGTGGAACTATAAGGCTGAAAAGCCGCCAAGGTCCCAAATGTTTCATCTAATAAACCATACCAGGAAGTGGCTCCAACCTGAGACATTGTCTCCATCGGAGATAGTGGAGCGTGTGTGGTGATGGACCGTTATTTGCGGGCTCTTCCTGCCACCCTAAGGAAATGGTTCAGCCACGGAGACCCCAAAACGGCTACTCAGCTAGTGGACATGGTAGAGCGGTACACCACAGCGACAGACCTGCTAAGTAACCCCATGCTTGAGCGTCCCGTCTCACCCAGAGGATACCTGCCCAGAGGACCTGGTAAGCCTGTTCAAGGGGGTAAGAGCACAGGAGAAAATTATAAGACATTTGCTAAAAACAAAGAGACTATAGGCTCTGGACCTAGAGACTGGCCGGGTGGGTCAGGAAGGTCCATAAGGCCATATACAGGACTGGGGGCAGAACCCATAAAATGCTTTCGCTGCCATGGGTTAGGGCATATTGCTGCTAATTGTCCATTAACTGATGAACCTATGCAATGTGATAATGCTATGCTGTGGAAACGCATGTCTTTCTTTGCACAAGTGGTGTGTACTGCATCATGTCAGGAACGTATTGAGAGACAAATGTGTGTTATTTCAGTTGATGGAAAGCCAGTTCCAGCTCTGCTAGATTCTGGTAGCGTGGTAACTCTAGTCAGAGCCGACTTTATCAGCCTCACCAGGTACCACCCTAGCACCTTTGGTGTTATTTGTGTACATGGTGACACACATGATTACCAGACTGCTGGGGTGGAAATTGATATACCATGGGGCTCTGTGACACATTCTGTGGGTGTAGTACCCTCCCTGCTTCATGAAGCTACAGTGGGGAGGGATTTTCCACAGTTCTGGAGACTTTGGGAAAATAAAAAGGTTCAGGTGGATTGTGCTCCCCCTGCGGGTGAACCAAGGGAAATTAGTCCGGAACCTTTTGACTGTCAAACGGAAGAGGATATTGTGGGTGTGTCTAGTGAAGGTGGTATGCCTTTCCCTCTTTCTGTGATGGCTTGGGAGCAGGAGGAGGCGGAGCCTGACCCAGAGATTGTGACTAATGAACAGAATGTTGTGCCTGGCTCTAGTGTTGAAAGTGGACCAAGTTATAAGCCTGACTTAGAAGTCAGGAAGGATGATTTCCGTACAGAACAAATAAAAGACTCCACACTGACTAGAGCCAGGGAAAACATAAAAATTATAGATGGGAAACCCATTGATCCTGAGGTAAGAATGTCTTTCCCCTACATGGCGCAAAAAAATTATTTGCTGTATCAGGTGGTAAAGCAAGGTGAGGACGTGGTGGAACAACTAGTAGTCCCAAAACCATACCGCAGGATGGTGTTGGATCTTGCTCATGGTCATATAATGGGTGGACACCTGGGTATAGAAAAAACTAAGGAGAGAATAAGCCAGAGATTCTTTTGGCTGGGTTTACATGCAGAGGTAAAGGCATACTGCGAGTCATGCCCAGAGTGTCAGTATTCGGCACCATCACCCCATTTTCGTAATCCGCTGGTACCTTTGCCAATTATTGAGGTCCCCTTTGAAAGAATTGGCATGGATCTGATGGGTCCCATGGTTAAGTCGGCCCAAGGGCACCAGCATATACTAGTAATACTGGACTATGCTACGCGGTATCCTGAAGCCATACACTTGCGCAATACCTCAGCTAAAATTATTGCCAAGGAGCTTGTTCAGGTATTTAGTCATGTGGGTATTGCAAGGGAAATTTTAACGGATCAGGGCACGCCATTTATGTCTAGAGTGACTAGGGAATTATGTAGGCTGTTCAAAATCTCACACTTGCGCACGTCTGTCTACCACCCCCAAACTGATGGACTGGCGGAGAGATTTAATAAGATGCTTAAGAGCATGTTAAAAAAGGTGGTGGAGAAAGATGGGAAGAATTGGGATTTCTTATTGCTTATCTCATGTTTGCTATCTGGGAGGTACCTCAGGCATCCACAGGATACTCCCCTTTTGAACTGTTGTATGGCAGACATCCCAGGGGCCTTCTAGATATTGCGAAGGAAATATGGGAGGGTGAGACCACCCCCTATAGGAGGGTCATCGAGCATATCTCGATGATGCAGGACAGAATTGCGGCTGTCATGCCCCTGGTACAGGAACATATGGAGCAAGCCCAGGAGGGTTTATAATCGTGGCGCCAAAGTACATAGCTTTAACCCTGGGGATAGAGTTCTAGTGCTGGTCCCTATAGGACCCCCCTGGTCCTATGAAGTGATTGAAAAATTAGGCGAAGTAAACTATAAAGTTCACCAGCCAGGGAGGGAGGGACAGAGAAGCCCAGGTGGGCATTCCAACCCTTGAAAAGATAAAGGCCCCTCCACACCTGCGGTCCAAATAGCTGAAACCTTATCAGTGGCTCAACGTAATGAATCAACTTTATTGTACATAAAAATGATACAATAACATTCCCAATGTCTCAACAGCATAACAGCATTTTCAATATACATCTGGGGTAGGGAAGTACAATTGTCACATTGCGTGTAGTGAAAACATGAGAGGGCTGTTAGGCCTGGCAGAGCAAATGTTATACGACCTTGATAACCTTATTTACCATGTTACAACATTAGCTGAAAAAAGAACAGACGAACAGTATGTTCAATACAAGAACGTGGCAAAATCGTGGTAAAATCGCAACAAAAATGCACTGCATTACAGATCTGATCAGGGAAATGGTGTGAACCCAGCCTAAAATGTTCTACACACAGTTGAACAATATTGATCATTATATTGGTCTTGTTTGTTATGCATCAGAGAGACTGCAGAGGGTTCCAGAAACAAAGAAGTGTATGCAGAACAATGCTTTTTGATATGATCTTTCCAAACAATCAGAAGGCTCTGAAAATGGAAGCCATTCTGATTACCCTCCAAGGGCTATCGTCTAAAGCAAATCCAACTGATACCCTAAGCACAGCCCCATTACCCTCCAAGGGCTATCGTCTAAAGCAAATCCAACTGATACCCTAAGCACAGCCCAAGAATGGTACCTCCCTTGGCCCCTCCATTTACCAAAATGGCATTAAGACTCAAAAAGTGCTGGATGTTATAAAACTTTTAAATCTATGGGGCTAGTCTATGCTAGTCTCCCAGCTGGGAAAAATCTATGGGGCTGTAATGCATGGCCAAGAGAGAGAGAGTACTTGCAGTATGGGACGTAAATACACAACAGAGGCCACATTAGTTGGATCTTAGTAAGTATACATCTGTGGAGGAAGGAAGAGGGAGGTATCGGTTAGCTCGGGGCAAAAGAGAGAGTTAGAAGCAAGAAAGCAGTCTCCTTGGACACTATAGCTAGCAAGACCATATACAACAAGTAAATATTTTATCACTGTTCACTGACTAGAGATTGAAAATAGCAGTGGTGGACCTAAGGAACAAAGGGCCCTGGTGCAAGATTTTTTTTTCTGCCCCCCC
>NW_017308107.1:152212-159144 GCF_000935625.1 Nanorana parkeri | reverse complement strand
CTAGTTTTGGCTATGGGTGCATCCCTATTTACAGCAATGTAGAATGGCACAGGCTATGGAGGACTACACATTCCAGCAATACTTTATACAACAAAAGAATTGCTTTATAAAGTACTGCTGAGATTTTTATTTCTCTATAGAGGATGCCATTATGCATTGCTGCAATGCAGAATGGCACCTGCTATAGAGCACTACTAATACCAGCAGTACTTTATACAGCATGTCCATCAGTTATAAGGGGCTACAAATAATTACATTTTAGTGAATTAATTATCTTCACCTCTTCCGGATGGTTTTCAACTGTTTTCTGGTCTTTTTGATGAGTCCAATGTGTTTATGGTTTATTAATGGTTATGGGAATGTTTTTGTTTTTTTAATTCAGCACTGCATCATCGATCGAAAGAACAGGTTTTCGTTTGAGCATGTGCAATTTTCATCTAGAGATTTTATTTGCACAACGCCACTAACCCGTTGATTTTTGTTCCGCTAGACAAACATTTTCTAGCCTGCTTGAAATACAAAAATCTGCCAGTTGTACAGTAATTTAGGTTGTGCACTTCCCAACAACTGATAGATTTTCAGACAAAAACGCAATCGTAGTCAAGAATCTCCAGATAATTGTAAGGTGTATGGGCACCTTAAGACAGACATCTGTCTGTCTTAAGGATGTTCCGGAAGTGTCTCTCGCTATTGGATAGCGGCTCCCGGACACCCGGGAGACAAACATTTTCTCCTTGAAAGGTTTACTCTACTTTTATATAGCAGAGTAAACCTTTCTCTGCTCCGTTTTTTTTTTCTTGACATCGGGGGCAGCTGGCCACCGTCAGTCAGAAAAAAAAAGGGCGGGTGCAATAGCCAGCTTGCTATTGCATATTGAAATAGCCAATAGCAATATAGCTATTCATTCCTATGCTGTCCTTTTTTTGTTTTGTTTTTTATTCCGAGCAGCAGTTGTCAGAATACTAAAAAAACAGCAGATGGCAAAGAAAGCATTAGCTTCTTTGATATCTGCCATCATTTCAGGGGGGTGCGCTCTTCCTTCTTGTTGCACCCCCCCCGGGTTGGGGGGTGGGCACAGAGGGCACCTCCCTGAAATGACTTATTTCAGGTTGGGACCCCTGCCTTAGACAGCTTTTTGGGAGTCAGTGAAATCCTTGTGCTACGATCCACCCTTGCCATTTACAGTTATAAACAAAGCTGGGCCGAGGCAGAATAGGTGGTGGTGTGGTGTGCTGCGGGGTGTGCAGCTGAGTTGGGAGCCTCCCCTGCCTCTGCATTGCTCAGCCCTGACCTGCACTGTGTGGGATCTGGCTTGCAAACTGACAGCTCAGTCCTGTAGACTACACTGGGAGATAGCGGCTCACCTGCTTTGTATCAGGAGCTCTGCAACAGTGCCTGGTTGTCATGAAGCTCTGATGATTACATGAGATCAGCATTCTCCCTGTGTAATCTGCAGGACTGAGTGAGCTATCAGTTTGAAAGCCAGGTTCCTGCTCTGCATTCATTTATGAATGAAAGGTACTATTGTAGCATTCATTAATCATTATGTGTGAATATAAAAAAATAAACTTTTTTCAAACAACATTTTATCCCCTATTAACCCTTCGTGAACCCTAATTAGTTTATATTAACTTATTAATTACCTTTGCTTGGGATGTTTTTGTGATTTTTTTTTTTTTTAAATTGCTTGTAACTAAACTTGTTTACATCTGCATTCATTCATGTTTGTAGCACCAAATAAAAAAAAAAGCTTTGTACCAGAAACATAATTTCCTTACTTTTATAAAAAATAAAATTTGTAGTTAACCCTAAAATTCTAAATGTAGACCTTAAATTTTACATTGTATCACTAAGTTAGTTAACACTAGTTACATTTCTTAGGTAACCCATTATTATTTTTAGTATATGCTTCTTCTCCTTCCCTTAGCTTTTTTTTTAACTGATTTTAAATTTGTGTTTTTGTAGATAAATATTCCAAAGAAAAGGACCTGTTTAATGGACAAGATTACAGCCACCACAGGCATTATCAATACAAATAACATGGTATGAAACACTGAAGGAAGACAAATCCTTTAAAAAAAACCATTGTATATGCCTACACATAAAATACCCTATTTCTTCTGGCCCCCGCACCGCAGAAACTTTAGTTCTATTAGTGTATTGTTGATTCACTGAATATCCATCAAATATTTGCTACTATAGATGTTTCATATGAAAACTGCTCATAGTCCATTGATGGCACATCCATAAATCGTTTTAGAATACAACATTTCAGTTGGTATCCATCCTCAAGGGTCCACATCCAATAGATTTTGAACGATGACCCAAAGAGGGTACCAGAGGCGTAACTAGAACCTTCAGGGCCCCAGTGCAAGAAACCATGAAGGGCCCCCAACCCCACGGCACTGTGTGGTTAACAGGAAGGCTGCCGAGGTTCCCAGCCAGCGTGGGACCTCAGGCAGCCGCTTGTTTAAAATTTTAGTGCCGGTATTCTGTCGAACGCCGCCCCAGTATCTGCGTTTATGTACAGACGTGATTAACGAGGAAACTGGCATTTATTTACAAAGTATTAATTTGTAATTGTTAATTGTGACCGTTATATGCCGTCCATGGCAGGAAATGATGGACGGAATATTATTATCGGTCACAATTAACGATTTAAACAAAATACTTTGTGAATAAATCCAGGTTTCCTCGATAATATTGGTCTGTGTGTAAGCGCAGATGCTGAGATCGGCGTTCTCGACAGAACACCGGTATCTGCGTTTAGTATCGGGGCATTTTCACGAGTATGAATACTTGTGAAAATGCCCAGTATTAACACCGGTGTATGTTGGAGGGATTCTGCATAGCCGACTTTTATTCTAATGCATTGCTGGGACTTGTAGTCCTACATAGTTGGTGCTATTCTGCATTGCTGTATAATCATCGTACAGCAATGCAGATTACCACCAGCTGTGCTGGACTACAAGTCCTAGCAACTCTCTCTCTCTCTCTAATTCTCCGAGATCAGTGACAGCCTCTCCAGCCCTTTTGCACAGCTGCCCGTACATGCTGCGGGTGGCTGTGCGACAGGGAAGGAGTGGAACGATCGCGGGGGCCCTCTACTTCCTTGCTGGGCCCCCCCAAGTGGCGGAATGCCAGGGCCCGGTCGCAATTGCGACCCTGGTAGTTCCGCCAGTGGAGGGTACAATATTCACCATCCAGGTATTAATACGATAGGTGCTTTTGCTGATCACTGCAGTTTGGATCCAAATTCCAGAAGGTCACACACATAGGAGTTCACAATGTAGAGAAAACCATAATGTTGTATTGGCACGGCAATCATACCATGGTATCTCCATACAGTTTAATCCATATAATTATCACAAATGTTGCACATATCAATATTAGCTTCATAATAAACGCCAATCTTTGATTTAAATATCCATCATTACTGCTATAGAGATTGTTTTAATTTATTTAGTGCCAAACAGTCTCTCTCTAGTTCAAAGAGGTAAATGTATCAAAGTTTAGCAGTTTGAATGAGAATATATACCAAATCAAATACCCAGGTGTATTCCAAAAGCATCCATCTTGGGCACATGTATGGTAGACGTTCTCTGCTGAACATTCAAGAGACTCCTGGACGAGCTCCTGGGAGACCATAATATACAGGGGTACAGGTATTGCTAAGAGAAAAATCACACATGGACACATATACATGCACACACCAGCTCATAAATGTATACACGCAATAGGTTGGACTTAATGGACACTTATGTCTTTATTCAACCTTAAATACTATGTAACTATGTAACAGGGATCCCAGGGTAGGCCAAAAACCTGACTGTTTACCACCGGCGGCGTGATAGGTGCGGCCTGCATCTCTCAATGACCCATTCTTATCTCCCATTTTGAAAATGGTTGTGTGGCAGGGAAACGCCACAGGAGGTGCGCTGCCCCCAGCTCACCACCTTTCAGATTCAGAGTGGCGCCAGACCATGGCATCATCAACTGGTGCAACTCATGCTGACATGGCCAAGGCGTGTGGAAATAAAATGTGTCCCCAGAATCACCGATGCACAGACACTTTACTGTTCATGCCAGCAACCACTAGCCCACTAGAGCATCTCCTCTCTCTTTCTTCATCCTCCACCAGTGCCCAGCAGGGGATAGACTGCCAACGCAAACTACTATTCTTGGTCCCTTCACATATACCCTCCTCTATCATCCTTCCATATATCGATACAATAATACACACATACAAAAACCGTATATAAATATAATTTCCTGATCATACCGATCTCCATGATTTTCCATAGGTTAAATGCTGTGATGGCTGTTTACAATTACTGTATATTCAGAATATTATCTACAATAATAATAATACATTCTAACTCTCAATTTATTAGTATACAAATTGAAATACACGTGGTTCCCATACAAATCAAATGGCATCTATCAAATACCTAAACTTTCAAAACTGTAACATATAAGGTTTACAAAAAAAGAACTATAGCTAAGGTCATCATTCAATTATGATAGCTTAGTAGACCAAACCAATTGGTCAGAGTTGCCTCCATGTGGATTTTTTAGTACTTTTTTTGTTTTCGTTATTTTAGACCTGAATGAAAGAACTTGGGGTGGGAGGGGGGCATTCTTGTCTTGGATGCCAAAGGACCTTGATCCGTACTTGTTATAAATGCTAATGGCTTGAGGCCTCCTACAGCTACTAAGTTTTGAATTTATACCAAAAGCACTAACTGTTGTAAGCATAAAAACCCCAATAATTGATATTTTCACAGAAAGAGATATTTATTTTGAAAAAACACTGGGTGTGTGCTATGCCACCCGTTTAGCTATAAGTGATGTGTTGCAATTATTTAAAATATATTTAATAAATCTCTACATTCAATAACTGTAAAAATACATTGAACAAATCATATAAAACCCTTTCTGTGATTACAGCTCATACTTTTTGTATTCTTCTCAGAACGCTATAGACCATTGAAAAGAAAAGAGCAATATAAGGTGCAGGTGAATGCTAATTGTAACCAATTGCAAAATATATTCTGTGTATTGTAAATGACAGTTTATTTAATTGATAGTGTTTTATTCCACTGGCTACATGTAGCCATTATTTTTTTTTAAACGTAATAGTTTACTGCTTTCACAGGCTTTTACAAGAAAACAAGAGTGGTCTATGCTAAAAGTAGCCTCACTGGTGTGATACAGGTCAGGACGGATGACTGGTGATCAGTAATAAATCTTTGCTTGCTGCTGTGCTGGATGTCCTATCTCCCAGCAACCAGATGTCTTTTCTTTTACAAGGCAACAAAAGATGCAGACTAGTAATAAAATGAGCACTTTGAGTACAATGGAGATGGGGAAAAAAATGATACGGCAATGTTGCTGAGCAATAGAATACATACATATGTAACTGGGGCATAGTCTAGATGCATACATTTTATACTTAACGGATTTTTTTGATAAAATGTGGAAGGTTTAGAATCACTGTAAGGTTTATATTGTCGTCTGGGTCCCTATCAGAGATTCACTCCCAATATTGGTTATGGTAATCATTCTCTCCATTATAGAAAATGATGGGAAATTCAACATTTTTGAGTTGTCACAGCAAGAGGTGAGGGGAGATCTCAACGTGAGATTCTATTCCATCATGGGACTGAGCTTGGAGTGGTGGCTACTTTACAACACACACACACCTGGACCATGGGGAACAAACATAGCCACTCTCCAGAAGGAAGGACCAATTCAGAGATGATTTGAGGATCTACAACTGAGTAATACATGAATAAACTCCTGAGTTTAGTGTCACTTTAACTACTCTTTACTCTATCCAAAATAAAAAAAGTTTTGGCTTTACAAACACTTTAAAGGGTTACAAAAAAATAATCTCATTTATTTTTTAAAACTTTTTTTCGGGGGTTATTCCTAATGTTTTTTGCTGAAAATGCATCTAAGGGTTAAGGAGCATCTGCTTGCATTAAACACATGACCTGACCCTCTGTTGTAGTAAGAGAAGCACTTCTGGGAAAAGCAATGACCCAATCACATAAGCATGAAATTACATTTCTGGTGCTGTTTTGTAAAATAACAATGTGAACAATGCCATTAGTTGCCATGGTCACAGAGAAGCAATGTTTTTTAATTTTTTTGCAAATTCTGAAAAAAAAAATGATTTCAAATTGAAGAAAGGTAATTTTTTTAAAGGAAAATGGAGTTTAGGTATTATAATGTGCCTGCAAATATCTTTGTCATGGGACAAAGGTCAAAACCTCCTTTGCGTGCCTAGAAAGCCCATCAAGACCCAGCTCTGCATTTCTGCTCACAATTGTTTGGCATCTATGAGAATAGGCCGAACAGCAGCGAGTAGCCTGCCGGAGGTTCGGCTCAGCCGATCCAGATGTTGGGTCGGCTGAGTTGAACCCCTTCTGCACTTTGGGTCGGCCGAACAGGCTGAGAATGTTCGGACAACCCGAACCCAGCCGAAGCCACCCAATGTACGGCTGATTTCAGCCGATATATGGCTGAAGTCAGCCGTACAAGCCTGAAGTGAATAGCCAAACAGCGATCGGCTCACTTCACTTCGGGTCAGTTTTTCACTCTACTGCCAGGATATATGGCTGAAGTCAGCCGTACAAGCCTGAAGTGAATAGCCAAACAGCGATCGGCTCACTTCACTTCGGGTCAGTTTTTCACTCTACTGCCAGGTTTGTGAATAGACCCCTTCATTTATTTAAGGATAGAGTAGAAAAGGAGTAGGACTTATGTGACATTTTTATTGCTGTATGCGTCCCTGTTTGGCAGACTCTTTCCTCCGTCTGTCTTCTTTGTAAACATGGTCACCATAAAGTGAATTCCAAAATGTTACAATTATCACCAGAACAGGAGGAACAAAGACAATTGTTCATGTTTTAAATGCATAATAG
>NW_017308107.1:112919-152156 GCF_000935625.1 Nanorana parkeri | reverse complement strand
GATTTCCAAATTAAAAGAGTGACTAAAGGATGACTGGAGAAACTAAAATGACCTAGAGTGCTATCATCCCATACCTATGTAACTGAATAATTTGTAATAAAATTAAAGGACTTTAAATTATAGCACACTGGAGAAAAATTACAGAAATCAAATACACAAAAAATGAATTTGTTAATAAAAAAAGTTAGTACATACTTATCCACATAACAAACAGAGTGAATAAAAACTATTGCTGCATTAGAACAGTGCATCACATGTTATCTGACCATTAGTATTTGTCGTGCTGTAAACTTTGTACTAAGATCCCATTGCACAGTTTAGGAAGTGGAGTGCTTCTTAGCTTTTCATTTTAAGGGTGCTTTGTTTCAGCATATACTGTATATGGTGCTACTTATTAGGAATCAGACCACTATATTGCCTGTGATGGGATAGTTAATATGTCTTGTAACCCTTTCGCAATTGGTCCTGATGAAGGGGATTTAATTAATGAAATGTGTTGGCTGTTTTTTGATCTGTAAAATGGGATCTCATATATATTTAGTTGTTATTTGTCTCCTGGGTGCTATAATTTAAAGTCCATTTATTGTATTTCAAATTGTTTACCTCTGAAGAGATTTCCACTCATAACTTGTTGTGTCTCCAGGACACCAAATGAAGAGAAATCAGCATATATTCACAAAGTCCTAGAATGATTCCTTAGGCATTTAGTCCATGCTGATTTGCAGTTCTTACAAAATATGAACTTCCCGTTCAACCTCATTGCAGTAGAGGCATGCTGTTAAGCCCGAATCTGACCTCCCTGTCTTTTTGTGTTGCATCAGAAATTGAAATTTGACTCAGAAGCCTTATTTTCCTGCATTTAGCTAACAGAATCTGAATCTGGTGTGATGGCCTGCTGCTCTAACCCATTTAGGCCACCTTACAAAATTACAATGGTTATTGGGCTTTTGTGCAGTTGTGGGCTTTCTGAAAGCACCAATAATCACTGAAACAGTCAGTTGCTTCAACCATTCATCTTCCCTATTTTCCTCTTTGGTTGAACAGCAACTGAATCTCCTGACCATAATGGTATGCTTTATGTAGTGGGTTTCAACCATATGATTCAACGTTTGGCTAATGGCATTAAGTAGCAGGTGTACCTAATAAAGTAGCCACTGAATGTACAAGTATATCAGTAAAATTGATATCTGTAACCTTGTTATTACATTTCGTAGACAAACCAGCAAATACATTTCTCAACAACTATGAACCAACAAGTCTTTGTAAGATCATATTGCCAAGTAATTTTAAAAAATCATTAATTTTATCAGTTGACTAGTTATTGTGAGAACCTAGCATATAATCTTGACATTTTACACTTGCTAGATGTCCTAGTTTTTTTTACATCTAGGTAATAAATATGTAATACGAATTGCTTAAAATGTAATGCAATTAGAGATGGAAAACCACTTGGCAGTTTTTTGTTTCCATTCAATAATGTTTTATTTAAAAAAACAACACATACAGGTCAGTCACAAGAGAGTGCATGCTGTATATCAGCATTACAAAACAACCCCAGACATGGGGAATAAATAAGCTAAATAAATTATTTCCCGATTTAAATACCAACCCATGAAGGCTTGAGCTAAATATGTAATACAATAAAGTGTTAAAACACAGATAGACCTTTTGCTCTTGACCCAGTGCTCAAAACACATAGAGACACCAGCAAGTACGACAGATAGTAAAAAGGGAACAATAAGGTGGAGAGGGGGAGGGGAAGGGTTGGGGAAAATGCTTAAAATTGCATCTGTGATGTACAGGAGGGTGGATGCAGCTCCATACCACCCCCAAGCTACAATTGTAAAAAGTGCCTGAGGGTGGGAGAAAATAGCTAGCCTGAGGGTCCATATTTTCTCAAGAGGCTGCATCCTGTCAAGCAGCTTCACCATCATTATTTCAAATGCAAGAGTCTCCTTCATCCTAGAGTTAATAAAAGTTTTGCCTGGAGTTCTGGATGCTATCCCAGCTATCTCTCTGTCATTGCCATAGCAGCCCCAGAAATATATTTCTCATTTCAGATGACATTTCTTTTTCCAAAGCACTGTGTATCATAAACAGTTTCCTTAAAAAATAAAAAAAAAATCTGTTTCCACCTTTTTTATCCAGTATTGCAGCAAAGTGAGTTTCCAGATGGTGACAACAGTGGGACATGCCTATGCAGTTTAGTGTGGCAAAGCTGTTTGTAGTCTCTACTACGAGAGCACATGACAGGGTGACAACGCAGGAGAAAATTTGGGAAACAGTTACAGAGAGCTGTCAACCTGTAACTGGAAGTGTCTGTACAAAAATCTCCAAGCCAGTATAACCTGATAACATTCTAATGAAAGCTACACATTATAAAATGTTAAAAGGGACTGTATCATGCTGAAGTTTTTATGAGATTTTAGTGATTGGTTTTATACATTCTTTATGAGCCAAAAGATGTAAGATTGTTTTTCGTTCCCAAGTTTGATTACATAAGTCCTATACCAAAAGATATGTGCCCATTACTATTTACAAAGTATGTAAAAGCAGGCACTGCTTGCACAGAAACAGAAGTAGATAAGCCTTTGATTCATGCTTACTACTAGTTAGTTTAATGTAGCAAACAGTTAACATATTAGTCATTGGCACAGAGTAAGCTGGTGGTTTACATTTTTAGAGTCAAAGAACAAAAATTATACCTGTTACACTTACTGTAGTTCAGGATTCTCACAATAAAATGTTCCATACTCCATAGAAGATGCACATTTGCTGTCACCCACAAACCCAACCAAACAAGTCAAATAGTCAAGTCATACTCTCAGAGATTTTACTATACTACAAGTGATGTTACTGAAGCAAAACACGTATCTTAAATAAAAATGGCATTTTTTGTAATTTTTGGGGGCCTACCTTACATCTGGCTAGCAATTTTACATTTGTATTTCATGCAGGAACAATAGTTGAAGTTGCATGTGAAAGCACTGATAGAAAAAAGGGCACAGTGCATACTTCACTATTTAGTCGATAAATTAAGATTGCCTTCTCGGGTAAACAAACACCCATGAGGTCAAATAATCCTGATACACAAGTGTGCCAATTGACTCTGTATAAATTTATCCTTACTATTATACATTTCCTTTTGGTATATTAGGCCCATTCCTTTCTTCTTCATAATTGTTATTTTATTATATTATTTTGTAAAAGCGAAATTTGTTCCAAGCATATCAATGACCTTATTTTATTTACGGCTAAATTGCATGGATGATTTTAATCACATTACTAGTACAAGTAATGCTTATTTACAATCTCTATATGTACAACACAATAACTGAAATTTCTTGCAGAAAAGGTCATTGCCAATAAGAGGCTAACTCAATCTATAGCATACAATTAACTAACCATGTAGTTTATTTGTAAGTGTTTAGCTCTTTTCATAGCACTACCACATATTATTTTAGTCTCTACCAGCATCTTACATATATTATATTGTAATACGCTGTATTATATATGTGTTTCATGTAGCAAACAATGAACTTTCATCCTCCATTTCTCTAGTTCAGATTGGATTGGATAAAAAGATGTTGATTGCTATGTACAGCAAAACATTTTCTATAAAGGACACTTTTCAATCATTATCCTCATTACATTTGTTATTGATGTATTACCATTCAGCAATCAGTGACAAAATACTCCTTAAAAAATATAAACTATTACAACTTTACAGTACGTTTTAGTCACACAGCACAAATAACAGTGTTGAGATTTTCTTTTTTACTTTTGATTTGCTGTTTATATCACTAGATACAAAAATGGATGTATTGATGATTCCAATGAATTAATTATGATTCAATGAACCATGTGTTGTAAAATGAACTTGTTAATATTAAAAATATAATGAAAGCACTTACCTTGTTTTTCAAGAAATCAGATATCTGCAAAACATTCCTCATGCATTAAAAGAGGAAGCGAAATTGTCTTGTTTAGCAGCCATGTGTCCAGCTAAATGATACAGCAAGCATCCTTCTGCGTGCTGTAGTTATGTCTGACGTCTGGGCAAGTTATTTGTGATGCAAATTGAAGCCATTGAGCAAATCAGTGCCTGAGCAGAGTCAGCTAGAACAGCTCAGCCTCCTTCATTCCAGTCACTCTGCCCTTCTAAAAATTGTATTTTCTCACTGTGTGGCAGAGACTGTACTAGAATGTTATTTTCTTTCTTTTTTTTCATGTCACATTTTTGCTTGTATCGTTTTACATAAGATTTTTTTTGTAAGTGTTTGTTTTTTATTAGGGTTTTAAATGTTTTTTACAGACAAATTCAAAAGCAAGAAAAGCATGCAAACAAGATGTAACAATGGACAACCTACTATCACTATACATAAGTATCAGAGTCTCAGCTGGAATAATGATCATGTAAAAAAAAACAACTATAAACATGCATGCCACCGTAATATTGTGGGTGAATTAGAGTATATTAAGAGGCTACTTATCCTTTTAATATTATACAGTAGATTTCCAAGATAGGGTACAATTACATAGAGAACATTGCAATATTAAAGGTACAGTAACAGCAAATTTAACAAGTTAAAGATATCCAGAAAAGCAGCACATTTAAATAAATTAAAATAATAAACATGGAAAAACAAACAACAAATAACATCTCCACCATAACAACATAATCAGGCCTCTAGTAGTATCCAACACAGTGCCATCTCATCCAAACAATATAGGAATCCAATAAAGGATAATACTGAAAATATGGCCTACAGAGATCTTGAAGTATATAGGTGAAGTATAGGTACAGTTCCATTCCTACTCCCAGACAGCCAATCAACCCAATATGTTTTGTAAAAGCAGGGCAGGTAAAGCAAGGCCAGGAATTGATGGCCACAAGTTCCACAACCTTGAAAACGTTTGTGGACAGCGTCTATGAATAAAAACCAAACATTTCTTTGGTAATAAAACATTAACCTGAGAGAAGATTTTTTTAATATAAAATATGACTTATGTATTAAAAGAAGTATTTTTATTAGAAGACAAAAGTGTTCTTTTTGTTGTACTTGTTCTAGGCATAGTATTAGTTGAAATAATTAGTACACATTTAGATGTAAAAGCTAAATATGTGTTCTCCTGGCCTTCTGTAATCCATTTTAAATAAAAAAAAAATACTCATAATTTCATGCAGAAGGTGCTGTAGGCGGCCTCGCAAGTCAGTGGTTGGGTACCACTTGCAGATGCAGCCGCTGTCACTCGATCATTAGCTTGAACGGGTGACAGTGGACGCATCTAAATGTCATATTTGGGATTCCTGTTGCAGGAATTCGTAGGTTTCTGCCACAGGTATCCCAAAACATATATTCACTCATAATGTGGATGAACCCTAAGTCTTTTGAAATGTGTTGTTTCTACTTGACGTATTAGAAGATGACAAATCAGGAAGTCCTCTTAAACTATTTTTAACATACAGTGATCTGCAACTGTTAACACAAATGTTATACATCCACCCTGTAATGCAACAAGGGCTTATTGTAGGGAAAAGTAAAACGAATGATGTCCTCATGGACCGATCACTCAGTTTACAGAGGAGTTCAGATTTTAGGTCTCTTGATGCAGCAAACTGCATGATAGGTATTCAAAAAAATACTTAATTTTTGGTAATATATAAGTATATGAGAAAATGTAATGGATTTTCCTCATCCCTGTTCCTATTAACATTCTTAACCTGCATTTTTGACCTGATAAAAGGGTGTAACTGGCCAGTGATGTACTACCCAGCTGTACAGTGTACAGAACAATAGTTGTCTATGCAGTGATGGATTTCCTTTCTCCAATGGCATCAGGCTCAACCGAGAGCTGAGAAGCACAAACAAGATAAAAGTACTGCATTGCGAGCTGATGTCTCTGCTGTCTTTGCTTCAGCTGCGGGAAACATAATGCATACATCATGAACAATATGGGTTTCTGTGCAATAACAGAAATTACACAATCCGTTTCCTCTCATAACTTGTGTTATTCTATTTTGTGACCATTTTTCTGGCTAGAGATAAATGAAAATGAGACTTTCCATGAAATTTGGGAAATTCAGGAGATTCCAGCAAAACTTCGCCATTTGGGTGAAATATATTGCAGTCACCGGAGCAGGCGAAATTAAGGTAGTATACGTTATTTTTAAAAGCTGAAGTTTTTCTTTTCTTCATTACCTTATTTGAGAAGTCATCACTGTGTCTCTGAGCTTCTCTATGCAATGCAGGCTGGTAGGAGGGGCTGGCAGGGTGTTGTACAAAGCTTCCAGAAAATATCACAGCACCCTGCCTCAGTACTCCAATCGAGAGCCCTCAGCCCTGATTCAAGCAGAAGGCAAATATGCAAATATCAAAATGATCGATGGGTGGATGTCAACCTGGAGGAGTGGGCATTCCTAAGCAGTCTGCATTTCATTCAGACTGCCCCAAGTATTGCCCACATGTGATGAAAGCTGTGGTCCAGGGACAGTGAGGATGGGGAGGAAAGTTTTGAGTGATGCTGGATGTCCTCCAGCCAGGCTGAAAGGAAGTGGGCTCTATCTGACTTGCTCCTGCTTCTAATATACACTGTCATAAGCTCACAGTTTGCAGTAAAATCATTTTTGGCCGGAACGCACTGCCTCGCATTGCGGCCGGCTCACTTTTGAGTGGGGTAGGAGGGGGCGTGTGCGGGCCATTCAAGTGAATGGCGCCGTAGCCACGCCCTCTGGGCCGCAATGCGATCCGCCGCATGGGATCGCATTGCGGCCGGAGGGCGTGGCTACGGCGCCATTCACTTGAATGGCCCGCACACGCCCCCTCCTACCCCACTAAAAAGTGAGCCAGCCGCAATGCGAGGCAGCGTGTTCCGGGAAAAAACGTGCCAGAACGCCCTGCATCTAGTGTGACTGAGCCCTAAAGGCTGCTCTCCCACCCCACCCCCATGCTGCTTTAAGTACTTACCTTATGTGATGTCTCTTGATGCAAACATCTTCTTCCTTCCACTCGTCTCCAACAATCCCTCCAGAGCTGGTGCCGCTCTCTGATCCAGCGAAGACTCCTATGTCTTTGTGTGTTCCACGGAGTCTGTCCTGCATGCACGCTCCCGGCTGCGTGCATTCACACTGTCTCTCCTCCTCTCCCATCTGGTGATATCGTCTGCGCATGCGACCGCACACACTTCCTCCTGCAAAAGCTGGGTTCTACAGGCCGAGAGCGAGCACTGCAAATTAAGGTAAGTTATTACCTATTTGACCAATGTTTTCATTTTTTAAATGTTTTTGATAGCAGTAGATATGTGTGAAAAAAGTCGAGACTTTAATACTACTTTAAGGTAAGGCTGGAGTCCAGCTTTAAGTATGCAACAGGCTTTAAATGGCTCCTGATTGTTAGGAAAGCAATTTTTTTTTTAATATCCCGAGCTTGTTCTTGTGTCAAAAAATGGCCCCTGATTGACCTTATCGTTTAAAAAAAATTTTCACAGTAACAAAAAGAGACAGTGAAAAACTAAAATATAAATTAAAGCAACAGTGTACAAAAAAAACAAAAAAGAAAACAACACAATAAATATACCCTCAAAATAAGGAATCATTTTTAAAGTATAAGTGAAAGTTTCTGCTAAGGTGAAATTTCACTGATAGCAAAAACAATAATTTCCTGACAAAATCAGTTTCACTGAAATCATTTCACTCATCCCTAATTTTGACCAAGACTCTGCTTCTGCCCTGCATATGAATGCTCCAGTCAGCTCTGGGGCCACCAGGCAACTGTCTATTGTTGGATGAAAGTAACATCTCAGGACATCCTGGAATTAAGACAATTAACACCTCTAAGAACCTTAATTGGTTGTAATAAATCTCTTGCAGAAGAATGCTGTTCAGGGAAAGCTGCCTCAATGTCTTTTGTCAGTCCTGAGAGGTCAAAGTTGTGAGTGAGATCAGCAGTTTCACTGCTTCATGATGAAAAGGCTTTAGCAGACAGAGATTTTTTTTTTCTGGAAAGCCCCTCAAAATCTGGTTTAATTGTTAAACAGTCCCTAAGCTATATCTGTAAACAAAAACATTCCTATGTTGTATGGTGAAACAATCTAGCTTTATAGACAACAGCTATTTACATGGAATATTCAGCAAGAACTTGCCATAAACATTTGACGGTGGTCTGCACAACCTAAGTACTTTTTGACATGTGCTCCTGTGGCTAGGTCTCTGAAGGTAAATTACTATATTGGGTAACTGTTTGTATTTAGCCAGTGGAAGGAGATGGGCAGGTGGACGGTAAACACTACCAGTGCTACTTTATCAGAGAAGGGGACAAGTATAGTGATTCAACAAGATTTTCTAACCTGTCCGATCGCTCTTCCCTCCCAACAAGCATCAGCCTATGGTGCCTGCAGGTATTTAAAAAATATGACATCATAGTCTAATCATACTCCTAGAATGAGATCCTAATAGGTTGGACTTGATGGACTAATGTCTTTATTCAACCTCAAATACTATGTAACTACTATGTAACTACTAATCCAGCCGAAAATGGCCAAATCAGGCCTCCCTCCTATAACATCTGGGGGCCTTTTATGGTGCCTAGTTTAAGATTGCATCCGCCATGTAGAAAGTAAAATACTATACTTGTTTAATTTTCAATTCAAGAAACTGAAAACATCCAACTGTGTCAATAGTTGAAATGTCCACTTGCTTTGTCAAGTGGGTAAATGATTGCACCATACCAGAAATAAGCAAACCTCATAAAAGTTTTCACATTGACACTTTTTATTATTCATATTAGGATGATCTAAATATACAATATAATACATATAATGGAGTTCTTTTACACTGCAAAAAGAAAATATTATTGATAATATGGATTGGTCTCCAAAGTATGGCTCCTGTCTGGTCCTGAACAAACCGTCACTCAGAACAGACCAATGCTTGACCTGAGTTAATCTGGCCATACACTGTTCTATTTTTTTCATTCAACTCACGGGTTTAACAAAAAAAAAATAAACGGATTCCTCCATAAATGCTTACGAGCGTTGATTGAGGAATCTCCCACTGCCTTCATTTTATTCTGACAGCGGCCACCTGCCGCTGTCCGAATACCCAACCAGCTCACTGGCTGTTCATACAAAGATTTTACGACCTGCTCCTTTTGATCAGCTGGTCGAGGGATGTCAGCTGAAAGGGTTCCAACAGCAGTACCCACTGTTCGAATTAGCACAGTGTATGGCCACCTTTACAGTAGAATGTCAAGTGAAAGCTATACAAATAACCAGGAGGCTGAACACTCTTCAATATTGTGTTGTGCTAGAATAACCCATGGGAGAAAATCTTCTAGTGGACTCTCTTGAAAGTTCCAATTTTATCCTTGTCGCACATGTGTGCCAGAGCTGCGTTGCCTTTGTTGGTTGGAGTGCTATTTAAAATTAATAGCACTGCAACGTGTTGGTAACATGCATTAACATGTGTTTTGTTACCGCACCTCAGATCATCACAAAAGTGTGTTTTAGCCCTTAGTGACAGGAATAAATAAATTGGCTTTGGTACTTGTACAAAGAGATTCCAGTGGTACCTTAATGGAATATTTTTTTAAAATTATATTATGTTTTCTTAAAGCGAGGAAGAGGTCCAGGAAGAAAGAAAAGGAAGAAAGCAAGCCAAAAAAAAACTTCCTCCTTTACCCCATGTACCTATTGTCTGGTGTTTTTACTGGCCTTCTTTTGAAAATGATAGCTGTTTCACTGTCATGCTGAGCTACTGTATTGTAGGAATGCACCAAGTGAACTCTGATGCCCTGTGTAGCACCCACCAGTAACCCCTTTAAACTGCCAGGCAGAATGTTGCACCCCAGCCGCGTTGACTTAAGCATTTGATGCTTTCACAGTGATCCATGCTGACCAATAAGAAGCGCCTCTTACTTCCGAGAGTACTTCTCATTGGTCATCGTGGTCATGACCAATCAGCACTCGTCATTTGTGGGCATTGTGCTAGCGCCCACAGTGTAAAGGTATGAACAGTGGGCGCAGAGAGAGGTAGTGGAGCGGTGTGAGTATTTTCATTGTCTCACATTATGTGTGAGAAAGTGGATTTTCTCTTATCTCTATGGGTTGAGCTTGATGGACTTGTGTCTTTCTTCAACCTGGCAATCTATGTAACTATGTAACAATTTAAAAAAAAAATATCAACGTAGCATTTCCAAACAGTTCAGCTCCTGACTCCTAGACCTCATAATGTACAGTTACAAAACAAGTTATAATAAATAATGCAAAAGATTGGTTGCATAAATAAATGTAAAAAGAGTGTAAACACTGTTGAGGGTCAGCATGCAACTTTGATTCTAAACATAACATAATTCGATACCTGAAATTCCATATTTGTCCAAATTCATGGTGTCCAGTTGCTGACTGGGGTATACGCCACATTTTCACACTTTCATAGCCACTGGAGCAGAGGAACTATAGGTAATCTTTCTGTATTTATTTCACTTCTATGCTTCTAAGAACAGGGCAAAGTCGGTATGTGGAAAGGTAAAAAGTGAGACTTGAAAAGATGTTTATATCGAAGGTAGAGTTGGCATTTTTTTTGCATAGAAGGCACAGATATAGAATATGTTATATTTTATCTTTTTAAAGGTAGAGCATTTAAACATTAAAAAGTGACCAAATACAAAGTAACTTTCATTAGTAATGTGTCTATGATTTTTTAAGCCTTTTCTCTGTAAAAAAAAAAAAAGATTCTCCTTGGCAATTATTGGAATGTTATGTAGATCAAAACATACATGTGCAATCTAGGAGGGGGGAGTAAAATGGGTGGATCCGCGATGAGGGATCTGGGCCTTTATTGTACATCCTAGATTTAAAGTGACACTAAACTCGAGTTAAATATTAAAAATGCATCCAAGTACCTAACGATTAACAAAATTGTAGCTTATTTGATCATCAGTCAGCTGTAGATCCTCAAATCATCTCTGAATTCATGCTGACATTGTCCTTCATTCTGAAGGGTGACTACTTTTGTTCTCCATAGTCCCTGTGTGTGTTGCAATGTAGCCACCACTCCAAGCTCGCTCCTGAGATTAACTATAATCCCCACACAAATTAGTAAACTAAATATGAGATTGTAGTCCATCACGGGAGCAAGCTTGGCGCTCTGGCTACTTTACAACACACAGGGAACATGGGGAACAAAAGTAGCCACCCTCCAGAAGGAAAGACAGTGTCATTACAAATTCAGAGATGATTTGAGAATCTATAGCTAAGTGATGAACAAATAACGTAAATTTTGTTATTAGTTAAGGTACTTGAATGCATTTTTAAGATTTAACTCCTGAGTTTATTGTCACTTTAACAATAACATGCAGGTTCAACTTGCAACTTGTAAAGCTAGCAACATATTTGTTTAAATTAAAAGGGGTACAGAACATGCCCATTCACACACGTCCACTTTGGTTCATTTTGTTTAAGCATATTGCATTAGGGAAGCCCATTCATTTGGAATCGGCTGATTGATTAAAGATGAACTCTAGGCTCCCAAAACACCATTTAATGCATTTATCGAAAAAATGTATGTATTTTGCAACCTCAATTACAAAAAAAGTTGGGACGCTGTGTAAATGCCCCAACCCACTGAAGCCCCGCCCCCAAACCGGTCACCAAGCTATGTGTGGAGGAGGAAGGAATGAGACAGGGAGGAGAGAGGGAGGAACCTCCCTGTCCCTCACTTGCTGGTCATTGATGAGGCATCGAAATCGATGTCCCCAGTGTTTTGGTTTTTTTTTATTGGACAGCTTGGACCAATAGCAACTTTAAATAGGAATGTCCAGATACCCATACTAGTATCGGTATCGGGGCTGATATAGGGCATTTTCAGGAGTATTTATATATCATCATCTACGGTACATAACATCATCAAAAGATTCCGAGAATCTGGAAAAATCTGTGCACAAGGGATAAGGCTGAAACACAATATTGGATTGATTTTTGGGCCCTCAGACGGCACTGCATTAAAGACAAGCATGATTATGTGATGTACGTCACTGCATGGACTCAGGAATGTTTCCACAAATCACTGTCTGTGAACACAGTTCGCTCTGCCATTCAAAAATGCAAGTTAAAGCTCTATCATAGAAGCCATATCTGAACATGATCTAGAAATGCTGCTGTCCTGTCTGGGTCAAAGCTTATTTAAAATGATCTGGTGCAAGGTGAAAAACTGTTCTGTGGTCAGACAAATAAAAATGTGACATTCTTTTTGTCAACCACGGGTGCTGCGTCCTCTGGACTAAAGAGGACAGGGACCTTACAGCTTGTTATCGGTGCTCAGTTCAAAAGCCTGCATCTCTGATAGTATGGGTGTGCATTAGTGCGTATGGAATGGGCAGCTTGTACATCTGGAAAGGCACCATCAATGCTGAAAGATATATCCAGGATTTAGAACATCATATGCTCCCATCCAGATAGCATCTTTTTAAGAGAAGGCCTTTCATATTTTAGCAGGACAATGCTAAACAGCATACTGCATGTATGACAACAGCATGGCTTCATAGTAGAAGAGTCTGGGTGCTTAACTGGCTTGCCTGCAGTCCAGACCTTTCACCAATTAAAAATATTTGGCGCATCTCGAAACAAAAAATAGAAGACCCAGGACTGTTCAGCAGTTAGAATCATGTATCAGGCAAGAATGGGACTATATTCCTCTCCCAAACGCCAGCAACTGGTCTCCTCAGTTCCAAGACATTTACAGAGTGTTGTTAAAAGAAGAGGGGGTGCTACACCATGGTAAACATGGCCCTGGCCCAACTTTTTTGAAACGTGTTGCTGCCATCAAATTCAAAATTATAATTTTTTTCTTAAAATTATACATTCTTCTCAGTTTAAACATTGGATATGTTTCTACAATATGTTCTATTGTGAAATAAAATATGGGTTTATGAGATTTTCAAATCATTCCATTGTGTTTTTATGTAGATTTTACATAGCGTCCCAACTTTTTTGGAATTGGGGTTGTAAATGCAACTAGTATAGGTGCCTCAGTCTATCTTGATATCTTGATGTAATCCCCTGTACAGCAGCACTGTGAGATGGGGAAGGGGGTCTGCTTCAAGGCTGCCAAGTAACTTCTGGAAGAGGGAGCAGGATGAGCTTAAGCTGCTTAGAAACTGACTACAATTACCTTCAGGGACTCTGCTATGAACTGAGTATACATTGTTTGAGTGCTTGCAGCTACAGAGGTCAGGGAGGGCTTGTTTTAAAGCTCATTTACTACTTGCTAAGAATATGAAAATACTTAATTTATCATATGTAGTCTAGCTACAGGTTACCATTTAAATGTAAAGGAATTACCTTTAATCAGATCAACTAAAAAAATATGCAAAAATAGAAGAAAGAGTTTTTAAGGCACCAAATCGAACATTTGACACCAACTCAAATGTGTGATTTGGTGCCTTAAAAACACTTTCTTCTATTTTTCTACATACGTACGACTTTGGGGTTTGGCACCATTGGACAGAGGTATCACCAATGCACTGTAATAAAAAAAATAGGCAGTTATCAGCAAGCCCAGTTTTGTTAAATGTAGCACTGTTTGTGGTACTTGAAGATGAGTTTGGTAGATTTTAGCATAATCCCAGTGAATTAGCGCTCTCCAATGACAACTAATGTCCAGACTCTGTATGATACCTTCATGCAAAAGCTCTGCCTTTTTACATTGTAAACAATCAAGCTTCATTTTAGTTCTTATTTTGTGGCAATAGGGTCGCTAAGCTATCAAGCAGTAATCAGCCTGTCATGCCTGATTTTCATACCCATGTAGAATACCTCAGCTTGCTCCAGGCAACATTTTTTTCCCAACATCTAAATAAAACAGAGTTGCCTAGTAATCAAGATTTGGGCCAACAAACCAGCCAAAACAACAGTTGATTGGTTGATTTACTTTTTGGACGTCTTCAGCACTGATGTAACCATCACTTTCACAGCCCTGAGAAAACAAAAGCATAGTTGGCATGGAATGAGACATCTGTGACCAAAAAAACAGAAATTGTCCTAAGCCAGTGTTAGACCCAATCCCACATATTCCCATTACAATAGACAGACAATATTGCTACAGTCTGCAGTCTGTTGGTCCATATATATATACACACACAGAGGTCAGGGATGGCCTGGTTTAAAGCTCATTTACTACTTGCTAAGAATATGCAAATACTTGATTGATCATCTGCAGTCTAGCTACAGGTTACCATTTTAATTTAAAGGAATTTCCTTTAATCGGATCAACTAAAAAATAAGCAAAAATAGAAGAAAGAGTTTTTAAGGCACCAAATCGAACATTTGACACCAAATCACATAATTGTATTCCAAAGTTAAAAAACATTAAAATATTTTACAAAAAAATTCACAGTATGTCACAGTTCCTTGTACATTGATCCATTGCCAGGTTTTGCCTCCTGCCTGAGCTGCTCGGTTTCCCGTGAATCCACCCTGAACCTCGTGCACCTGTGCTTTAGCATTCGAGCAACGTGTCTCCATGCTAGTAGCCGGACCTCTCTGTTTCTTGTTGCATTGCTGTTTGAGTATACCTTGTATTTTGTGTCTTTGCTTGCTCTTGTTGTTTTCAGTGTTCCCTTCCTGCTGTGCTCTTACATTCCCTCTGTTTTCTGTCCATGTACCTCCTAGTTTGCTGTGGCTGTGTTCCCTCCACAGCATTGTTTCATGCTCTGTTTGTGGTTGCCTCCTGCTCCTGCTTCCTGTAGTTATTGTGCTCTGCACTATTGTGCACCTCCCTCCTTTTTCCTGTGCATTCTTTGGTGCGTATCTCTTGTCTCTGTGGGTACATCTGTTGTGTGGTCCCTTCTGTTACCTGCTCCGTGTGTCATGCATGTTCCCTGCGTCTTCCCTCTAGTGCCCGTTTTCTTTACCTTGTATCCTGCCCAGTGTGCTGTGGTCCCTGAGCACCCGCTGGCACTGTGCCTGCGCGGGAGCTCAACACCCACACCATCAGTGGTCTGGTGAAGACTAAGGATGGGCTCGGCGTGTTCACAGCTCCACGTGCTGAGCTACCTTTAACTATTAAAGTATATTTCCTCTTTTCAACATTTACAACTCTGTCTAGCCAACAATAGCAGTCTCATTTACAGTTATAAGTCATGGCACACATGCTAGTTATTAGTGTTTGCTTTTTTAGGTGCCGATTTGCAGAGCAAAATGCGAAAAAGACAATGTGAGCGAAAAGATCGAATGTGCCACAACATCTAACAGTGAGACTTGTTAAAAAATGAAACACTGACCGTTTTTCTGTTTCACAGCATGTAAAATTTATGAGCTGCTCCCTTAAAATCTCCCTTTTTGTTATTTTATTACTGGCCATTAGACAACTTCTTTCACAACCATGGAAACAAAGAAGAAAAAAAATCTTTGTTACTTTGCCCAGAGTCAATGCTGTGTGCAAAAAGCAAGGGAGGTGGGGTGAGACATACTTGTAGGAGAAATGTCACACTTCCCCCCCAGATTCTCAAATTATGCAAATGGTTGGTGTTTAGGATCTGCGGCCTTGATCTCCACAGCACTCAACAGCAGGAATTTAGAGATGATTTGAGAACCTACTCAAGTGATACTTAAATAAGATACATTTTTGTTAATAGTTAAGGTACTTGAATGCATTTTTAAGATTTAATTCCTGAGTTTAGTGTTACTATAATTCAAAATGCTGTTCTTTTTCAGTTTACGTACAATATGATATTTAGTTCAATTCAGGTACAATTCCTCGGAAATCAGTCCTTGATCTGGCAATATCTCACAACCTGTGTAGAGGTCAGCATACTACAGTATTTCCAAGAATATTTTTTAATCCGTTAAGATGCGTCATGAATTTTGACAGCAACTGTTGAAAAATTGTTAGATTTATTTGGCACCTAATATGCTAAAATGTGGTCTAGTCAAGTTAACAAGTCATAAAAGCTTCCTTCCAAGGGCACACAGATTCTGGGACATAACTACATCTTTTGTATACCCTATGCCGCACTGCTCATGCCTCCCTTTCCAGTGAAATCTCTGCAGCACCTGGTATAAATAAATTGTGCATTTAGCGGCATTCCTGGTTTTCAATTTAACATAATCTATTGATATTCAAGATGGTGGTGGATTCAATATATTGTATACTCTATCTACTAATATAAATATACAAAAACACAATCCCTATGAACCTGGCTCTTTTTATGATTGGTCTAAGGTTGAGAGTGGCATGCTACAGGGTTCAGTGCTAGGCCCCATACTGTTTAACCTGTTTATTAATGATATTGGGGAAGGTGTTAATAGCCATGTTTCTGTGTTTGCTGATGATACTAAAATAAGGAAGGTAATAGACTTAGACATTATAACATTACAGGAGAACCTGGATAAAATAGGGGAGTGGGCAACTATATGGCAAATGAGGTTTAATGTTGAAAAATGTAAAGTAATGCATTTTGGGGTTAAAACAGGCAAGTGGCATTAAGACCATATACTTGGCACCACCCTGGGAGACCTTATATAAGGCTTGTGCCACCTGTCAACCATCTAACACCTTAGATCACTCTGAATCACTTCCCCAACCCCTGGGCCTGGCCGGCACCGTGTCACCCATATGTTTTTTATAGTGATAAGACATAGAAGTGACATCACCATGTTGTCTCTGTTGCAAACTTACGTGGTTGTTTATTGTTCAAATGTTACATGGTTAATAGTAATACATTGTCGAGATGTCTAGGCTAAGTACTAAATAAGTTTGTCCGGGGGAGCATGTCACTGTGCTCCCCTAACCTTGGGTAGTCTGAGATCCCTTGGACTCCACTATCCAACGTTCATTCGTTGTTGTGGATACACTCCGCCCGCGGTACTGCCCGCTTTTGCATCCATCATGTTCCAACTCCTTCCCCTTCCCAACCTCTGCACCCTAATTTTTCTCTCTACGCTACTTTCCCCTGACTTTTCCCCTTCATCAGGTGCATCACGGAAGAACATGTTCACTCTACTGCCCATCCTCCAACCTCAAATAGGTGGACACCTCTGGCGTTCTTCACCCCCTAGATCACAATGCCCTTAAAAGTCTTAAGCCTCAACGTACAGGGGTTTACCTCTCCACACAAGCGCACAAAAGCATTCCGCTTCTTTAATCCTCCCATGCTGACATTATCTGCCTGCAGGAGACCAGTTTCTCTAAAACCTCTTGCCCTAAATACTTTAGCGTGCAATATCCTCACATGTGTTTGGCAAATGATGAATGCAAGCGAAAAGGGGTATATCAATCTCCTACTACGCCCCTAACTCTGACCAAATTGCATTTTTTAGGGACTTACTGGAAAGGGGCTTGCAGTTCGGGTACTGTGATCATGTGTGGAGATTCTAATCTTGTTCTTGTTCCCCACAGATATAAATCCAAAGACTCCTCTACCTACTTGCACACAGCCAAGGCATTCTGAGACCTTCTATCGACCCACTCCTTGGTCGACAGCTGGAGAGAAGTGAACCCTGCAAAGGTAGATTACACCCACTATTCACACCCACATGACGTCTTCTAGGATTGACCACATCCTTCTTTCCCCTTGCATGTTGCCCTCACTAATGCACTCTCATCTCCTCCCAGTCCCATGGTCAGACCACTCTGCGGTCTCCATACTTCTCTCTGATATATCGCCTAAGGGCACTACTTTTACCTGGACATTGAATGATTCCTTATTGTCAGACCCTTTAGCCAAGTCAGCCTCCTATTTGGCAGAATATGTGGCTCATAACGACACACCAGACACATCCCCAACACTATTATGGGAGGATCACAAACCTGTGCTCCGGGGCAAACTCATCCAACTAGCCTCAAAAATTAAGAAGGACAGGCTCCGACACCTTACAACATTAGAACAAGAATACTACTCATGCGCACAAATCTTCACCCAGGCCCCCACAAAGCCCAACAAATCCAAATCGGAGGCGGCGCGCCATGCACTCGATTTACTGCTGACCGAACATGCGGCCAAACAACTACACCGCACGGCACACAAGTACTATCTAAAGGGTAACAAGGCAGACGCCTTATTGGCGAATAAGCTGTGCTCCTTAGACCCCTCCTTTTAAACCTTTTAAACTGCGAACTGCTTCGGGTTCCCTCACCTGCAACCCCACCACCATCCTAGAAATCTTCCACCAACACCTTACTTCATTGTATTCCGTGCCAGGGCCTACACGGGTGGGAGAATCTGATCAGTTTTTTGAGGGACTACAACTCCCATCACTTTTAGCATCCCACAAAGAAATGCTAGATGAACCAATAACAGAGC
This sequence comes from Nanorana parkeri, assembly GCF_000935625.1. Classification (NCBI taxonomy): domain Eukaryota; kingdom Metazoa; phylum Chordata; class Amphibia; order Anura; family Dicroglossidae; genus Nanorana; species Nanorana parkeri. The sequence continues at coordinate 133,857 of NW_017308107.1, read as the reverse complement.
AGGAAGTCATGCGAGCCATCAACTCGCTCCCCAAGGGTAAGAGACCCGGCCCAGATGGCTTCACAGTTCCCTACTACACCACCTTCAAAATCCAGCTGGCACCCCTTTTGACCGCTTCCTTTAACCACGTATGCTCGGGCGCACCCCCTGGTAAAGAATCCCTCACTACGTCCATCTGCATGATATCAAAACCCAACACGGACCAATCCCATTACACAAATTTCAGACCCATATCACTACTTAATGTGGATGTAAAATTGCTGGCCAAAATACTAGCAAACAGGCTGAATGGGACCTAACGCAGCCGAATCAACGCAGAAGTCAGAGGTGCAACGCAGAGTGCAGAGATCAGCGGTGTGATGCAGAGTACAGCAGTGGGACGCAGAGGTCAGTGGTGTGCCGCAGAGTGCAGCGTTGTGACGCACAGTGCTTAGGTCAGTGGTGTGACGTAGAGGTCAGCAGTGTGATGCAGAGTGCAGATGTCACCCGTGTGATGCAGAGATCAGCAGTGTGATGCAGAGTGCAGAGGTCAGTGGTGTGACTTACAGTGCAGAGGTCAGAGGTGTGACTTAGACAGTGACTAGGTGTGACTTACAGTGAAGAGGTCAGTGGTGTGACGCAGAAGTCAGCAGTGTGACTTACAGTGCAGAGGTCAATCCTTACTCCTGCAGGGTCTGTGGTGGCTCAGGTGGGCTGTGAAGGATCTCTGGTGGTCTCTGCAGGGTCTCAGGGTGCTAAGCCCACCTGAGACCCTGCAGAGCCCACCATAGACCCCGACACAGATCCTGCAAATCCCCCCTGAGACCCGGTTGATTATTTTTACAGATCCTGCACAGCCCCCGTGACCCTGCAGTCTCAGGGGGCTGTGCAGGATCTGTGGTGGGCTCTGCCCACCGTAGACCTCGCAGAGCTCACCACAGATCTTGCAAAGCCCCCTTTTACCCAGCAAAGCCCCCCACAGATCCTGCAAAGATCCCCCAAGACCCTGCAGGATCTCAGGGGGGCTCTGCAGAATCTGTGGTGGGCTTTGCAAACTGCCAAAAAGGTATTGCACAGCACACCTGAGACTTTTTGGTGGGCTGTGCAGAATCTATGCTGGGCTCTGCCAGCACGGTCCTCTTACCTTGCACGGCCTGACCTCTTTGGAACACGGCCTCCTTGTCCTCGGCGCCCGACGCGTCCTCCTTGTCATCTTCGCCGACCAACTGGAGCTTGGGCAACGCCTCCCACCTCCTCTGTCAGTGTCTCTGCCCCCCACCTCTTCCATCTCCTCTCGGGGGGCACTCGACAAATTTTTTTCTCTCATGGGGGCCACATTTCATAGTTTAAAATAAAATGTAACTGTATCGAGTTTAAAGGAGAACTATGAGGTGAGTGCTTTTCACTCACCTCATAGTTCTAGCCGTAGGTCTGCTGCAGACCTTACCAATCAATTCTTCACAATCCTTTCGGCCAGCGTTCACTGAAAGAGCACAGGCCGCAAGGATCCGAGGGGGGCGGCGACTATAATTTGCATATTAATTAGCTGCAATATTTACATATGAATGGGCCACAGCTTATTGATATGCAAATCAGCACGACCCATTCATATGTAAATATCTCGGCCAGGACACGGGACAGGAACAGCGCCGGCAGCTCCGGAGAGAGAGCACAGACTAGAGAGAGCTGGGTGAGGAAGTGTTTTTTTTGGCCTCCCCCACCAGCTCCCTCTAGTGTCTACTGTGTAGTAGTGCCGGCTCTGCTAAGAGCCGGCCATCAGGCATAGCAAACCGGCCCAAACACAATCAGGTTGATTGTGTTCGGGTCGGCCCAGCCCACCGGCAAGTGCCCGGTTTGCCCTATGTCCAGTCCCGCCGTGCATACGATGTTCTACTCACCCTCACTAACCCTATCACCTCCCTCCCCAACCTTACAGTTATCCTCAAACAATTTGCCTCCATATCGGGACAAGTAGTCAATGACTCCAAATCCACAGCACTCAACATCTCCTTACCTCCAACACTAGTAGAATCTCTACAGGAACAATTCCCCTACAAATGGTCCTCAGACACACTCCCATATCTGGGCATTAACCTTACTTCCTCCTACCGTACGCTCTATAGAGCCAACTACCCAGCGATGATCTCTAAATTAACAGGCCTTCTTAACCAATGGTCAAAATACCATCTCTCCTGGCTCAGCAAAATCGCAGCTATTAAAATGTCCTTCCTGCCAAAAATTCTATATCTATTCAGGGTACTACCTGTTGCAGTCCCTTCTCCAATCCTGCGTAACCTACAATCCAAAGTATTCCGCTTCATCTGGAACGCCAAACACTTGGCCTTGGGATTTAGATTAGTGATGGTGAACCTTGACACTCCAGCTGTTTTGGAACTACAAGTCCCATGAGGCATTGCAAGGCTCTGACAGCCACAGACATAACTCCCAGAGGCAGATGCATGTTGGAATTTGTAGTTTTGGCACAGCTGGAGTGCCGAGGTTCGCCATCACTGCCCTAGACTGACTAGATGAGGACCGGGCAATCAGCGGCTCCCTGCGGGGAGTTATCGCTACAAAGGCTTCAAAACAACAAAAAGAATAGCCTCCTGGCTTCCACTTTACACAGTAGTACTTCTGACCCACTGGTCCTCTTGAAAGTGCTGTCACTTGTACTGGTGGCCCCTCAGGCTCCCGGCTCTCCTAGCCTCACCAGCACACTCACCACCAGCACACTCACCACTTCACTTCAACCTCCAGCACACTCACCACTTCACTCCACTTTAGGTTCTGGGGAAGTCCTCCTGACTCCTGAACACCGTCCGTTCCTATCCCAGTAGGAGCTTGCCTGACTTCTGTCTGACTTCTGGGGGTGTTCTCCTGACACCTGAACATGGTCTGTTCCTCTTTCCCAGCAGGAGCTAATTCCCCTAGCCAGCATCCTTTTCTTAATGGCTGTGCACACCTGTGCCATTATCGAGTGCTGGCCACTGCTAAAGCCTGGATCCAGGACTAGGGATCTTATCTTTCCTCCAGAATCACCTTGAAATCTCCCAGTTCCAGGATCCCAAGCCGAATCCAGACAATCCCTTGCTTCCTGACACGTCTCAGCCCATCTGGCTGAGAGTCCCAGGTGATCATAACACCCAATACTACAGTGGGATTGCCACACAATACCACAATATGTACACAACTTTTATGTTTATTTTTGTTAGTCCCCACTCATTATACTCTTAAGTGTCATAGTTACATACATAGTTACATAGTATTTGAGGTTGAATAAAGACACGGGTTATATATATATATATATATATATATACATACACACACACTGTATGTAACAGAAAATTGTTACCTTATACTTCCGTAATTTTCCTTTCCTGGCTCCTCCTCATGCCAGCCTACGATGGGTCTGCTCCGCCCTCTTGACTCCCCATGGGACCACCCTAATAGCAATTAAAAAGGACCCCTACTCAGCGTCCAGTGTTCCATCTGTAACTAGCTTGCGAAGGCCAAGGGGGGGGAAACAGTGCGGTTGACATAAGGAGGAGCCAGGAAAGGAAAATTACAGAAGTATAAGGTAATTATTTTCAGTTTTTCCTGGCTCCCTCCTCATGTCAGCCTATGATGGGATGTAAAATCAATAAACTAGGGAGGGAGATAATAAACAAGCAAATACCAGTAAAATAACTGCCAATAATCACTTTAATTAGAAAGAGCAGCTGAAAGAACTGGCACTCCCAAAGAGCTTTCGGCTCCAAATCTAACATCTAACTTATAGTGTCGCATGAAGATGTTTGGTGTGTTCCAGCTTGCAGCTTTGCAGATGGTATCCACTGGAAGTCTTGTGTAGGTCGTCCAAGAAGCCGACATCAACCTTGTTGAATGAGCCTTCAGATCCACAGGAGGAGAAAGACTAGTGACCCTATAAGCCAAGGAGATAGCTTTCATGATCCATGCAGAAATAACTCTTTCCACGGGTAGCTCAGAAAAACAAATAAGTTACTCTCCTTCCTAAACGACTAAAAGTCCTCTTTAAGTATGTGGATAGATTTTCCACAAGGTCCAATTTCTTCCACTGCAACTCTTCCACCTCCGAAACACCCGCAGCGGGAAAAGCAGAGAGTTCGATTTCCCAATAACGTGGAAGCTTGAAGACACTTTCGGAAGGAACGAGGGGACTAGCAGAATTTGTTCGATAACTGAACAAAAAACGTTTTTTAGAGAGACTCATCGAGCTGAAGCAATCGCCACCAGGAAAACTGTCCTTAAGGTAAAATGACACAGAGAACAGGACTGTATAAGATCAAATCGACTCAGAAGGAGGGACCTCAAGACCACATAGAAATCCCACTTGGGAAAGAACGACTTTCAAGAAGGCTGAATTTTCAAAACAGCTTTCAGAAGCTGCACTACCAACGGATTAGATGACCACTTTGACCCTGTTAGAGCTGTGAGAGACAAGACCTGCACCTTCAGGGTGTTGAAGCTCAATCCATTATCCAAACCCTTCTGAAGAAACTCTAGAATATTGCCGACTGGAGGATTCAAAATTGTCCCGTGTTGTCATCTCTATGAAGCTAGCCCAGATCCAGGAATAAATTGCATTATTAGAATTTTCAAGAGGGTTTGTATTACTGGTTCTGAAATCTGCATGCCCTCTAACCGACTCCTTTCAGCCTCCAGGCCATAAGGTGTAAGCAGGTCCAGGTGACGGAACTCCCACTGCCCCAGTAGGTCTGGGCTCAATGGGAGAGGGATTGGATTTGTCACCTTCATCTGCCACAGAAGTGGAAACCATAGGCGTCTCGGCCAGAATGGTATGATCGTGATTGCATTCACTTGCTCCCTCTGGATCTTGTGAAGTACCTTCAAAATCATGCAAAATGGTGGGAACACATACACCAAGCGGAAATTCCACCTCTGAGCCCTGCGGTCGTAGAGGCAAGAGAAGAACCTGGGTAACCTATGGTTCTCTGATGTGGCCATAAGATCGATCTCTGGTCGACCCCAATGATGGAAAATTGGAGTCAGAACAGAATGGTTTAGTGCCCATTCGTTGTGGTCCAGTAGTCTCCGACTCAGTGTGTCCGCCTTGATATTCTCGGAACCCGGATGGTAACAAGCCATTAGACCCTGAAGGTTACTCTCTGCCAAAGCAAAGATCTGGGATGAAATCCACAGCAGTCGTTAACTCTTTGTGCCCCCTTGATTCCACACACATGCAACTGTTGTCTTGTTGTCCAACATAACTTTGACTTGCTTCTGCTGAAGAAAGGAGCAAAGGCGACTAGAGCCTCCCAAATTGCAGCCAACTCTAGAAGATTGGAGCTTGCCGGAACCAGCCCCAACCACGGAGCTTGCACCATATGCTGTCTACACACAGCTCCCCAGCCCTTGCTGCTGGCATCCGTTGTGATGATCAGCCAGTCCACTTCCCAGGAGAAAGATTGGTTGTGAAAGTCCACCAGACCAGAGATTGGCAAATCGATGGAGGAAGATAAATCCACCGCGTAAGGGACAAGAGGTCCCACTGATTTAGAAAACTGGACTGGAATAGCCTCTTGTGCCACCTTGTCCAAGGCAACACTGGTTCCGTTGACTCCAGGAGACCTAGAAAACTCATGACATGTCTCGAAGATAGCAGAGGAGTTTGCATTACTGCTAGAGCATTCTCTTGAACCAGTTAAATCTTCCTCAGAGAAAGAAAGATTCTTGCCACCACTGTATCAAACAAAATTCCCAAGTAATCGAGGCCCTGGGATGGAATCAAATAACTTTTCAGGAAGCCAGAGTTAAAATTCATGGTCAGTGGTTTGCGCGTGCACCTTGTGTAGCTCATAGAGCTGTACCAGGTGCAGCGTGAGCGTGTGTGCGCGCATTGCCTCGTGTGCGCACAGGCATGTCCCGACATGCCATTTGAACTTTCGTGCCCTCTGGGCTATAAAGGCTGTGACCTCCTAGCCTCATTTGCTGTCAGATTTGTTAACTTCCCTGTATTCCTGCATTCCTTGTATTCTGATCTGATTATCCGTTACTGACCCGGCTTGGCTTGACCTGCTTCTCTCCTGCGTCCTGAACCTCGGCTTGCTCCTGACGATCGATTCTGTCTCATCCCTGGTACTGCGTTGTCCGCATGTTGATGACCTCGGCCTGTTCCACAGGATTCTCCTGGCTCATCTTCTGGTGCCTTGCTGTCTGCTTGTTGTCTCTCCAGCTCATCTGACCTGGGCCCATTGAAGATCCACCCTGTCATGTGTTCTCCTGTACTCGTTACCTGTCTGGATCTACACACATCGCAGCATTAACTACTCAGCGGATTCCTTATCCATTGGCAACCTTGCTCCTCTGTGCCCCTGTACCCAATCCAGGTGCTCCGGGACCAGAGTTGTGAGAGAGGCTGCCCTCGTCACTTCAAACTCCCCTAAGGTACATGACAGAACTTTTCTCTTTGTTCAACAGCCAACCACACCTTGTGAGGGATTCGATGACTTGATCTCGATGTTTGCTGGCCTGACTGGTGGAGAATGCGAGGAGTAGTAGATCATCCAGGCAGTGGTAGATCTGGATCCCTGAAGGAGAGCTATTTGTGCTGACAGAACCTTGGAGAATGTCCTTGGAGCTGTAGAGAGGCCGAAAGGAAGACATCGAAATTGGAAGTGTTTGGAGCCGACTGTAAAACATAGTAAATGCTGATGTCTCTGGAATATTGGTATATGCAGGTAGGCATCCACCAGGTCTATGGAGACCATCCAGTGACCAGGTTTGGGACAGAATCATTCCTAGAGACCCCATCCTGACTGGAGAAGCCTTGATGATTGTGTTTAGAAACTTCAGGTCCAACACTGGTCGGGACTTCCCGGAAGCCTTCTTTACCAAAAATATAGGGGAATACACCCCTAGGCCCCTTTCTGCCACCGGCACCACAATTATGGCCCGATAACACAGCAATTTTGTAATATAGGTATGCAAACAACTCCACTTCTCTGGAGAGGAGGGGATCCTGGTTTGGACACAGAAGGACAGAGTGGGCCTTCTGGTAACCTTTATCCGATAACCTGTTTGGATGATGCCCAAGAGCCATCTATCGGTAATGCTGTCCGCCCACAACGGCTCGAAAAGAGACAACCTTGCTCCTACTGGAACTAAATGGGCAGACAAAACTTCAGAAAGTTTTTTCAACTTGCTTGGAACTGCAGAGAACTGAAAGAGCCTCTTCAGGTCTGACTCCAATCTCCGGTTCATAGGGTCACGGAAGGATACTGAGTCCTCCAAGGGTAAGGCAATATGTCGGGCCAGCCTTTGTAAGGCTGCATCCACTTTCAGAACCAACTCCAATATATCTACCTCACTCGCTTTAAAGGGATAAAGTTTTGCTACTCTATTAGAGAAGCTTTGTCTTCTGTCGGCTCTTGACCATTTATCCTCAATTAGCTCTGTGATTTCAAACATAAAGGGAAAGGTCCAGATTAGTCAGGAAGCTAGCAAATCCATGCATGGCACATTGTCTTGTTGGAAGAAGCCATCTCCATTGGGATACGCCATCAACATGATAGGATGAACTTGATCAGCAATGATACTTTAGTATGCTGTGCTATTCAGACGTTGTTCGACACAAATTAAAGAACCCAAATCATGCTAGGAAAACATGCCCCAAACCATAGCACTGCCCCCCACCAGCTTGAAGGGTTGTACTCATGCATGTGGGGTGCATGCTTTCATGCTGTTTCCGCCAAATTCTCACTCTGCCATCTGCATGATGCAACTGGAAACATCGGACCACATTACTTTTTTCCAATGCTCGACTGTCCAATCCTTCTGTTCCTGTGCGAATTGGAGACGTTTTATCTTGTTAACTGCAACAGCAAAGGTGTTCGAACAGGCCTTCGGCTTCCATATCCCATATGATGCAGTGTACGGCGAACAGTGCGTTCAGAGATCATTTGAGAGGATCCCTGATTAAGATCTGCAGTAATTTTATGCTCTGTTGTCTTGTACCAGTCTTGCCACTCTCCGTTCTGCCCTAACATTGACTAATCGCTGACGGCCACAATTTGCACATTTAGACCCAGATTTTCGGCTGACAGTCCAGTCTTTAAACATTTTAACAATAGCTGCTCTTGAACATTTAACGAATTCTGCTGTTTTGCTGATACTCACTCCATGGCTCCGAGCGCCAACAATCATCCCACGTTCAAGACTGTTAAATCGCATTGTTTAGCCATATCTTCAGAAAAAAAAATCACTTCTACTGTCGTGGTAAACAACCTGCTTCTCTATTTAGAATGGTCTGGCCCTCTAGCAACCTCAGCACGAAATTATAGCTAATTTGCCTACAAACATCAGGTGGTCATAATAATCTGGCCACTCAGTGTATAACGGAAAATTGTTATCACATAGTTACCGTAATTTTCCTTTCTTGGCTCTCCCCATGTCGGCACACTCATGGGTTAACTCCACCCCCGGGTACCAATAGGACCACCCCTAAACAGAGTATAAATCCCCCCCCCACCCCTTCCCACCTCACACGTGTTCCATAGCACGCCGAGTGAAGGCATGGGAGGGTAGCTATGCTGACATGAGGAGACCTCGGCACCCGCTGGTGCCGAGGCATGGGTAGAATGGCCTGTGACTGCAGCAATTCTTGTATGTATGAGTGTAGACAGGCTCTTTTCTCTAGAGAAGCTGGGAGTCCGTACAAAGTGATACCGAGGTACCGGTACCGAGACCAACTCTATTTGTAACCGTGTCTCACGATATCCAGCACCTATGGATCTTGAATGGTGTCCGCCAATATGTGCACGAAGGAAGCCAACCGAGCTACCACCACAGGCGACAGGGCGGGCCGTGTTTCAGAACAGCTTTTCAACCTTCTTGGGCGTTTGAGCTTGTCTAGCCTTGCCACCCCTAGGATAGGATGACTCGCCTCCTTGCCAATTGTTCCGAAAAAATTCACGTCCGGGCTTGTATGATCTGGCCTCCCGAAATGGCTCCCTGCATCGTCTGTTTTGACGAAAGGGCTGTTGTTGGCGTTTCCGATCTTGCGGAAGTAATCCAGACTTACCCCCCATCACTCTCTTGATGGCCTCTTCCAGAGGACCCCCGAAAATGACCTTTCCTGAGTAGGGCATGGCGCAAAGCCCTTGTTTAGAAGCGCCGTCCGCCGACCAGTGCTTCAGCCACAGCGCTCTGCGGCCTTTCACAGAAAACGACATCAGGCGGGCTGCCAATCGTATTAAGTCAACCGATGCCTCTGCTACAAAATCCAAAGCCATCTTCAAATCACTTAAAGATTCAACAATCTTCTCTCTTGGCATTCCTGAGAGCAATGCCTCCTCAATTCCAGAAATCCATACTCTCATAGCCTTGCTGACTGAGGATAGTCCTACTGCGGGCCTGCACAATGCCCCGGCCATGGAGTATATTTTCTTCAAATCCACCTCCAGTCGTCTGTCCATGGGATCCTTGAATGAAACAGAGTCATCCAATTGCAGTAACACATGCCTAGCTAGCCTCTGCAAGGCTGCATCCACTTTTGGAGTTGTATCCCATAATTCGGAGTCCGATGGCCGACAGGGGTACAATTTCAACATCCGATTTCGCAATTTCCCCTTTCTATCTGGCTTTGCCCATTCTTCCTCAATTATCTCTTCAATATCAACGAAGAGCGGAAAGGTAGGTAATTCCTTTATAATGTTCGGAAAGAACATCCTTTGCTTGCTATTGGGGACGGGATCCTCCTCCCAGTCAAGTGCGGGCTTGATAGCGGAGATAAAAGGTAGCACCAGAGCAAAATCAAAAGAAAAGGCTTCATCGAGGATCTCCACCCTGTCGCCCTCTGAGTCTTCTGGGTCTGAATCCTGTGAGGATAACCCGTCCACAGGTCTCTCTCTATCCCTTTGCCGTTTAGACGAGGAACCATATCCCGTGTACTCCTTAATACCTTCTGCCACTGCCTCCCGTATATAAGCTTTGATATCCTGAGAATCGGAAGCTGTGTCTCTTGCCAATTCTTTCATACAAGAGGAACATAACAGCTTGTGTGGCAAAGCTTGGGAACCACATCCCCGACACGATTCAGCGGATGGTCCCGCTGGTGGAGTAACAGACCGTGCTCTGGTAGTAAGTGGTCTGGGAGATCCCTGGCCAGAGGCCCTAACCGTTCTAGACTCAATTGAAGCCGAAGTCCTATGGGAACGTGATTTCACTTTGTGTCTTCTGTATCTAGGGCTCCCCCCTGGCACTTGTAATGCACTCTTAAAATACCAAAAATATATAAAAACCAAAAGAAAAAACAAATGGCCATACCTCTCAGATGAACTTCGTGCCTGAACTGGGCTACCTGGGCTCATGGTGGCTCACTAGGAAATCATGGCATAAGAAACATCATGAAAGAAACCATAGCAGTAACAATAGCAGTAACAGCATCAGCAGCAGAATCCACAGGTTTTACCTGGCAATGACAGCGCTCTGACCTTTTCAGCATGAGTAATACTGGAAGCAGTCAATTCGCCCTGCTGCTTCACTCCTCTGACAGCACCATTATTTAATAGAGGCTTAAGCTCCTCCTGCCTGAATGGCCGTACTTGCGCTCCACGCTGGAACGCACTCGAGCTCACGGCCGCCGACATGGTAGTGAAGAGGAGGAGACATTATCTAGCACACAGGACCAACGCCGGGTCTCAAGGCGAGGTATGCCGCTATCCACCATGAGCCCTACTCACCAAGCCCAACAGCCTGTAACTATTTAGGTTACCTCCGGCCCTTAACCCTGGCACCAGGCATGCCTCCCCTGTGGATTTACCACAACTAGGGCATCTACCCCCTGGGAAAGAGGCTGAACCCCCGGGGGGAATATAGAAGGCCAAAATTTAAAAACAAACAAGAAAATAAAAAATAAAAGTTAGTAAGGTGTCCTGAGCGAAGACAAAAAAAGAACATGTGTGAGGTGGGAAGGGGGGGATTTGTCAGTCGCGTGATACAGCGCGCACGGTGTATCTAGATTCTAAAAGGTTGCACTATCAACATAGCGGGATGCTCAAGTTCTACCTTTGCAATAGCCACCTTCTCCATTTCTGGCTTGATGGGCTCCCTAGTTCTGCAGCTACAATACCTATTCTCTCCTGCCCTGCCATGCTATGCTAGTCTCTAGTTCTGCAGTTGCAACACCAATCTTCTGCCTTAAATGCTGTGCTGTCTAATTCTGCAGTTACCAATCTTCTGCCTTGGCCGCTGGGCTCTGTAGCTTGCCCCGCTCTAGAGACATAACCCTGCACAGAGCTTATAGGCTGCACTTCCTTGGTCTCACCACCACGGAGGTGCTGATGAGCACGATGACCATCTGGATCTCAGCCCTGGGGTCCTGCGGAGATTTGGGTGCTGGTTTCCCAGGGAGGCCCGGCGCACGAACTGACAGTGCATCCGGACGAAAGTCACACACACCAATACATTGCACAGCATGTAGACCAGGAAGAGGAAGGAGCTGCGGCCAACATATATGTTGGAGTAGGCGGCATAGGTGGACACGTCCCCCAGTCAAAGAAGCACCAGGTCCAGGGGTACTGGCAGTAATTTATGAATCATTTATAATATAATTATTTTTTTTTCTCTTACCTAACTGGTTCGGGGGTAGCATTTTTTTAGCGCCCCCCCCCCCCTGGAAAGTGCCGCCCTAGGCAAATGCCTTGTTTGCCTTGCAGTAGATACACCCCTGCCCCTCTTGTATTTAGGCTGTCTAGGATCCTTACCATGATATTGTAGAAAATGCTTAGATACTGTATGATCTTTGTAACTCCTTTTGATATAGGATTGTTGTCTTATTCTGGTACCTAGTTTTCTCGTAGCGTGTCCAATATATTGTAAACCGCAAGTACATTATAATGCGTACACAACACCTCTCATGTCAAAGGAAATGAAATCTAATATATTTACCGTCTTATAGTTGGCAGATATAATAAACTTCTTTCTTTTCTTTAAGTTGTTACTTGCCCGTTAAGCATGACACAGCGTGATTGCATTAGAAGAAACCTTTTAAATCTAAAAATGTGTCTCTCCCCTTTTTCTTCTCATCCTTAGGAGGATCGATCACATTTCTATCTATTCTATTTCTTAATGTTGATGCTTCTCTGTTTTTCTGCTTTTGTCGTTCTGTATGAACCTGCAGAATGTTTATTGTTTGCGTGATATGGACACATTCTTACAGAATGGTTATTTGTCACATGAGGAGGTTGAGTTACATTGGTAGAATGAATAGATAATGTTTCTATACCTGTTATATTTGAAGATGAGTTACACAATGGTTTGACTTACTGCTGCAATTTCTCACTACTTACCCTGACAGGCATGTAATTATTTTAAGCAATCAGAGCTTGTTCACACCAAAGCCGGGCCAGATCTGCATATGCAGTGCGTTTTGACTCGTTTTTGATGCATTCCGGTAAGTTTTTTTGCATTCCGGTTGCCTAAAATGGGCTTTTTGTGCGCTCCAGGGTGTTGCATGCGTTTTTGATGCGTTTTGATGTGTTTGCATGCGTTTTGGTGCGTTCCAAATAGGGCATGCTGCAGTTTTTCCACATGCTCTGGAACTGAACACTGTGGTGTGAACTAGACCCCAAAATACCATTGAAATAGATTGGATGCATTTCTGATGCGTTCTGTAACTGCTCTGCATCTGCTCCGCACTCTGCTCCAGTGTGAACAAGCCCTGAGAGTTTATTGAAATTTTTAACATACAAATATAGCAATGTACAAAAAACAGAAAAAATACATACTTAGAATGATATTATGAGTAGACCTTCTGCAAAGTCCTCTAGTTTATTTAAAATTCCCAGTAGGGCAGACACTTGATTTTGGTTGGGTAAATAGATATTTACTTGTGTAACTAGCTTCAAGACTAAAGTTCCTCTGATAAAAAATAAATCTTCCTTCCTCGTCATATACCACCTGCTGAAGAGTGGGTGGATGCTGATGGGAAATGAATGAATGCATATAGCAACACCTTTGGATGTATTGATCAAGTTATTGCTGACAAAGTTGTTTTGATAGAAGCTATACTTTAATACAGGGGTGACAGGATCTTGAAAATGAGTCTCCTGCAAGAAGAGAAAATGTGCTCTATGTTTATGCATATAATATAGTCCTTGAGATCTCTTCCGTGTATCATTAAGACCTTATACGTTAAGTACATTCACGAAGGAGCTGCAGGATCCAGCCATAGCTTCGGCTGATCCTTTGGCTCTCTTTGGCCGCCGGAGCCCTTCGGTTCAGTCGAACCGAAGGGCTGCTGTATGGGCTGTTCACTAGAGCCCGTACAGCAGCCGAGCGGTTCAGCCGAGCCGAAGGCATATGCTTCAGCTCGACTGAGCCGAAGTGACAGCCAAAGCGGGGCAAATGGCCTGCCGAAGGCCGGTCGTTCGCCCCACAAATGACAGCTGGGCGGATCCAGACGTGATCTCACGGCTGACTCTGCCCAGTTATAATGACAGATCAGCGTCCCCAAATGACCCGAGGACGCTAAACTGTCCTTAAACAATAACAACTGGGCGAAGCCGGCCGTGACGTCATCACGGCCGGCTCCGCCCAGTTGTTATTCATGGCCAGTGGCCTTGTGGGCTTCCCAGACAGAGTATGGTGAGATGTCCGGTGTTGTGTTTTCCAAAAAGAACAGAGCGAGATCCCGCTCCAGGGAGTCGGCAAACCCGGGCTCCTGGAGCAGAGAGTTGTTTAGTCTCCACTGCCACGATCCAGGGGGGGGGACCCCCAGGTCCATGAGGAGGGATATAGGAGCATGGTCGGAGATGGTGATATTCCCTATATTCGTACGGCGGATCTTGGGGAGTTGGCTGTGGTGAATTAGAAAGAGATCAATGCGAGTATAACTTTGGTGTAAAGAGGAGAAGAAGTTGTAGTCCCTAGTGGAAATGTCAAGGAGTTGGTGAGAAAAGAGGCAGCGCTTGAGGCGTCTGAGAGTAGCCAACGAGAGATGGGAGGAGGCCCTCGAGGAGCCCATGGCCGGTTCCAGGATGAGGTTAAAGTCACCCCCCAGAATCAGCATGCCCTCCCGGAACTCCGACAGTCTGGCCAGCACACGCTCTATAAATGTGATCTGGTGGTGGTTGGGGACATAGATATTAGCGAATGTCATTACTTGGGAGCTGACTGTCCCTTTCAGGAATAAGACCCTGCCCTCTTCCCCCACATGTTGGTCTAGGAGTGCCCAGGAAACCGTGCAGGAAAAGAGGATACTTACTCCCCTGGATCGTTTGTCTGGCGAACCACTGTGGTAGGCTAACGGGTACCTGCTGGTCTCTATGTGGGGTATACGATCTATCTGGAGGTGCGATTCCTGCAGGAGTGCAACGTCGGTCCCCTGGCGGTGGAGGTCATTCAGGATCACTCTCCTTTTTTCCGGGGTGTTCATCTCCTTCACATTCAAGGAGAGGACCTTGAGGGTCGCCATGGTCGGGGAGCAAGAGGGAATAAGAAAGAGAGGCTGGAGAGAGAAGAGAGAATAAGAAAGAGAGACAAGAGGAGGGGGTAGCGGTTGTACGATGAGGAGAGACTGAGAGAGAGTGGGGGATTCGGGCGGGGATAGGTGGGGTTAGCAGGGATATGGGGTAGGGGTGGGTGGGGATTCTACCTAGGGTGTAGAGGGTAGGGGAAGGGTGATTGGGGTCTAAGGTGGGCTGGACTACCAGCAAACCGGGTCACCACCGCCTCCAAGCGTACTCAGAGACAGGGGTGTACCCTGACCTATTGGGGGGTAGTAGGTAGGCTATGGCAGCGTGTTTATGGCAGTATGAACAGTGAGCCGCTGCCTACCATAGCATCACATATTTGAATGAAAAGACAACATTAATGGTCATAAAGAAAACAATATTAGTATGAACATCGAGGTATGAGCACCTTCAGAGCCCGGAGGAGATCATCAGAGCAGCGTGCAGACGTGGGGAAGGAGGGTGACCGGCCCAATCAGGGGCTAGGTCGCCGACCCCTCCCCACGTGGCAGGCGGTGGGCACATAGCAGAGTAAAAAAAACATAACACACATTGTAAAGAGGTGGAGACCTGCAGGCATACATCACCCATAGATGGAGGAGTGTTGGTCTTGGCAACGGGTGATGGTATAGTCCCAGGGTTGGAATGCGTTAGAGATCCGGTATGCAAGTCAGAGGGTAAAAGATCACAATAGGAAGACATCCTCTGGCGTTAGTCGCTGGCTAGGGGCCGGAAAGTTCCCTAGTAGGTGGGGTTCCCATTCGTCAGTTCGGAGTACACAACACCCACCAAGAGAGGGGGAATGAACCTGGTGGCAGGGGATGGTAGAGTCTCAGGCCAAGGAGTCGTTGGAGTCCGGGTTAGCATACCGCAGGGGTACTAAAAAACAGTGTGAAGGTGTCCTCCGGTGCTGGCCGTAGGGCCAGGATCAGGAAGGGCTGGAATCTCACAATTCCCTAGAGGTGGGGTCCCATCCATCTGCAGGTGAAGTCGGGCTTGCTGCAGGCGGCATCGGCATTGGAAGATGAGGTCTCACACCGGTGGGTGCTCGGCGCTGATTGCGTTGGGGGAGAGAGCGGGTTATATCAGGCAGATCAGGTTACAGCCAGTCGGGTATCTCAAACGGGAAGGATCCCAGGAAGGAAAACAGGGCCGGTAGTTGGTCTGGGTGGCGGAGGATAAACGATTCTCCATTCTTGCGGATGCTCAGGCAGAAAGGGTATCCCCAGGAGTAAAGCGTCCCTGGGCTCTGTATTTCGGTAAGTAGCGGCTGCAGCACCCGGCACATTAGAAGGGTGCACCTGGACAAATCAGGGAGAAGAGTGATATCAGTCCCCTCGAATGGAACCGTCCCCTTGCGCCAGGCCTGATGGAGAATAGCCTCTCTCACCGTGTAGTAGTGCTGGGGCGGACGTCCCTGTCCGGGCGCGGGCCCCCAATCCTGTGGACCCGGTCAAGTTCCAAGGGGGAGTCAGGCGGTTTGTCCAGTGCCATGTTGAGAATCTGGGTCACCACTGCCCTGAGGTCTGAGGCTGGCGTTGTTTCAGGTAGGCCATGCAGTTTAACATTATTGCGACGGGAGCGGTTCTCCAAGTCGTCATGGGACAGCGTCATGGAGAAAAGCCGGCTTTCCTGGTGTAGTACCCTGGATTCCAGTTCTGTCAAGCGCTGTGACACAGCATCATGGTCAGCATGCAGCGTCGTGACACGTCCCTCAAGGTGTGTGACCGTGGAGGTGATGCTATGTCCCACCTGAGGGCCGACTCCATGTTAGAGACTATCTCTTGCATGTCACGTTTGGTCGGGAGGGAGAGTAGAATAGAGGACATCTCACCTGCAGTGAGCGTTGGCCCAGTGGTAGGAGGCTGTGCTCGGTCGGCGGTCCATGGAAGGAGCCGTGGTCGTTCTGAGGCCATGTCGTTGGAGGCACCTGGAGTGTCGTCCGGCGGCACCGCTCTGTCACCAGGTCCCGGGAGCGGGCGAGGTCCCATTGGGTCCAGAGGATGGGGCTGTGCTGTAGGCCGCGGCGTGTCAGGTGGCGCCATGCGGTTCGCAGTGGCAGAGCGCGTTGAGATGGACGGGGACGAAATGAAGGGGTGAAGATCCTCGAAGTTCCTCCCGGTATCCTCTCCTGTGAGTTTGCCCCTTTTGGACATCGGGTTGGGCGAGTTGTCTTGGGCGATCTACTGAGAGATGCTTTGGAGGCAGCGGAGCTCAGCAAGTCAGCGTCCTCACACCACCATAGTCAGGCCACACCCCCCCAAAGGTGTTCTAAAAGGTTAAGGTCATCCATGTCTTTATGGACCTTGCTTTGTGCACTGGTGCTCAGTCATGTTGGAACAGGAAGGAGCCATCCCCAAACTGTTCCCACAAAGTTGGGAGCATGAAATTGTTCAAAATGTCTTGGTATGCTGATGCCTTAAGAGTTCCCTTCACTGGAACTCAGGGGCCAAGCCCAAACCCTGAAAAACAACCCCACACCATAATTCCCCCTACAAACCTTACAATGCAGTCAGGCAAGTACCGTTCTCCTGGCAACCCGCCAAACCCAGACATGTCCATCGGATTGCCAGACAGAGAATCGTGATTTGTCACTCCGGAGAACACGTCTCCACTTCTCTTGAGTCCAGTGGCGGCATGCTTTACACTACTGCATCCAACGCTTTGCATTGCACTTGGTGATGTAAGGCTTGGATGCAGATGCTCGGCCATGGAACCCCATTCCATGAAGCTCTCTACGCACTGTTGTTGTGCCAATCTGAAGGCCACACGAAGTTTGGAGGTCTATAGCTATTGACTCTGCGGACAGTTGGCGACTTCTGCGCACTGTGCACTTCAGCATGCCCTGACCCCGCTTTGTCTCAGGAGGGCTGTACAAAGACTGTGTGGTCTTAGTTTTTAAGAGAACCTATACCCCTGTATGTTACAGTCTCTTAGGAAGGTAGCTAATTGATTTTTGAATGAATTAATACCACTGCTTGTGGCAGAGATATTCAAAATGTAAGCACTCTGACTGAAAAGAAGCCCCTAAGCCCTTTGTGGTTAAATCTTTTCTTCACCAATTTTAGGTGGGGGCCTCTAGTCTTTTTTAGGGAGTTTACAGTGAAACTGTTATTGCTGACGTTGCCATCACCACTAATTATTTTGAACATCAAAATCATGTCCCCTCTTAATTGCTTCACTTCTAGCGTGAACAAGTTTAAATTTAGCAACCTTGTCTCGTAGCTTTGATCCTCCACCCCTTAATTAGTTTTGCTGCTCTTCTCTGGACTCTCTCAAGCTCAAGAGGAGGCCGAACCAGTAATCTATAAAGTGGCAAAATTATTGCTTTGTCTCAACAGTATATTCCCTTTTTAATACAAGACAGTATTGCTAGCTTCGTTTGCGGCAGCCTGGCATTGCATGCTTTTATGCAATCTGTGGTCTTCTATGACCCCCCAAAATGTTTCCATTTCTGACTTACCTAGTGGAGTACCCATTAATGTGTATTCTGCTTGCTTGTTTTTAACCCTCAAAATGCAGTACTTTACATTTTTCAACATTAAACCGCATCTGCCATGCAGTTGCCCACACCCTTATTTTATTCAGGTCCTCCTGTAATGTTATAATGTCTAAGTCCGTGTCTATTGCCCTCCCAATTTTAGTATCATCTGCAAACACAGAAGCATGGCTATTTACAACTTCCCCAATATCATTAATACAGGTTATTATTATTATTATTATACAGGATTTATATAGCATCAATAGTTTGCGAAGCACTTTACAATATAAGGAAGACATTACAATCACAATACAATTCAAGACAAGATGGTGAGGAGGACCCTGCCCGTGAGGGCTTACAATCTAAAAGGGAGGGGCAAGTGATACATGAGGAGGTAACTGTGCGGGGATGATTGTTTGAGAAAGTGATTATTCAGTGGTTAGGTTGAGGTGGGATAGGCTTCCCTGAAGAGATGAGTCTTAAGGGATCGCCTAAAGGCAGTCAGTGTGGGAGATTGACAGACAGGTTGGGGTAGAAAGTTCCATAGGATGGGAGAGACTCTAGTGAAGTCATGGAGGCGAGCATGGGAGGAGTTGATGAGGGAGCTGGAAAGCAGGAGGTCTTGTGAAGAGCTGAGGGGATGGTTAGGGAGATACTTTGAGACCAGGTTTGAGATATAGCCAGGGGCAGAGTTGTGGATGGCTTTGTAAGTGGTTGTTAATATTTTGAATTTTATCCTTTGGGCTATTGGAAACCAGTGCAGTGATTGACATAGGGGGATTGCAGGCACTGAGCGGTAGGTTAGGTGAATGAGTCTAGCAGCTGCATTCATGATAGACTGCAGGGGCGATAGCCTGTGTAGAGGTAGGCCAATGAGGAGGGAGTTGCAATAGTCAAGACGAGAGATAACAAGGGAGTGGATGAGTAATTTTGTGGTTTCCTTGGTGAGGAAGGGGCGTATTTTGGAGATGTTACGAAGGTGAAGGCGGCAGGATTTGGATAGTGATTGGTTGTGGGAAAGAAAGGTGGAGTCCGAGTCAAGGATGACACCTAGGACCTTGGCATGGAGGGAGGGCAGGATAGTTGTGTTAACAATCTCAAGGGAAAATTTGTAGGAAGGCGCACGGGCGGGAGGAAATAACATGAGCTCAGTTTTTGAAAGGTTGAGTTTTAAGAAGTGTTGCGACATCCAGACTGATATGTCAGTTAGTAGATTAGTGACACGCAAGGACACTGAGGGGGTGAGTTGCGGAGTAGAGAGGTAGATTTGAGTGTCATCGGCATAGAGATGGTATTGGAAGCCATGCTATTGGAAAAAAAGAAGTAAAAGAAGAAAAACCGGATTAACCGGAATCACTCTCCAAAGAGGCTAATATACTGTGTGAGCTGTGTGTTTAGACTGAATATGTAAACGTATAGTGAATGTGAATCAACCCACAATTATATACACAGTGCAACCAGGTAAGTACGTGAATAACAAAACGTTAGTATTAATAATTTAAAGTGGAATATATATGAACGATGTGTAATACAAAGTATAACAAAAATTAATATAAAAAAGCAAAAAAATGTCCAATGCTGTCCTAGTCCTGGAGATACATAGTTTAACTGATGGAGAACTCAGGGGATGTATCTCGGTGGGAGGTGCCGAGGTGAGTTGTTTAACAAAAGAAAAGGAGACCCCCTTAGGGAATGCACTCACCAGATAATGGAGAAACAAAAGCCGTCTTTTTTCCGGGGAAGGAGAAGGAGGTCAATATTCCATCCGTCTTTACCGATAAGATGATGTGGTCTTTTCCCAGTCCTGATGTTTCAGCAAAGGAACCGTTACTTTAGCCGTGAACAGGTTTCCTGTACGGCTTCCAGGAGTGATCACGGTTCTTGGTCTCAGAATGGGTGCAGGTACTGAAGAAACGAAAGCCGTCTTATCCGTAGGAAAATTTCCTGTACGGCTTCCGGGTGTTATCCCAGTTCTTGGTATCGAAATAGGTGCTTAGATCCGGGAGAACAAGGAGAAAGAGCAGAACGAGGGGCTCGTAGTGTATTAAAAACGAGATTTATTGGATAACATAACCGCTATGCATAGCTTTATTATTAAAAAAACAGAGGAACAGACGCTAGCAAGTCTGCTACAAAACCAAGTGCAAAAAATCCGTCAGACTGTGGATGTGCTGTGGGATACAGGTCAGCCCCCGACGCGTTTCGTCACCAGACATTATCTATGCATAGCTATGCATAGCGGTTATGTTATCCAATAAATCTTGGATTGACCTGAGACCCTGTAATCTACAGGTCCTCCTGTCAAACTACAAAGTCTCTCACAAGCTAGTGCTTATGGGAAATGGGGAACCAGAGGTGGCTCTCTAATTAGGCGAGTTAGGCGGTCGCCTAAGGCCTCGCCCTCACGGGGGCCTCGCAGCCGCCTAACTCGCCATCAGTGGCTAGTGAAAAAATGCCCGAGCGGACCGGGCGGAGGCCCCTTTAAACGGCCGCCGCAGCGGCGATCACAGCTGTCCTTTATCGCTCTCCTCTGGCCGCTCTGTAGCTGCAGCGGCCGGAGAGGAGAAAAGGCGATTCAGCTTTCAGCTGCTCTCTGCTCTAATGCCATTGCCCGCTTCCATCGTCGGGCTCCTCTGCAAGAATGTGCAGCTCCTCCCACTCTAGCTGCTATGGGCTGGGAGGAAGCCTGCATTGGCCAGTTGACAGAAGGAGAACGTGTCCTGGAAGCAGGAAGACGGCTGGAGGCACCATGCTGCACTGGAGGGTTCACAGCAAAAAACATAACTACTCCACCCCACCAGGAGAGGAAGAGGGAAGAACAACAACAACCTTTATGCACTGTAAGTCTCTGTACTGTGCATCCCCCTCCTCTATACTCTGCCCCCCTCCCTCTATACTCTCCCCCCCTCCCTCTATACTCTGTGCCCCACCCCCTTCTATACTCTGTGTCCCCCCCTCTATACTCTGTGCCCCCCCTCTATACTCT